>NC_051155.1:210846112-211134609 GCF_013339745.2 Dermacentor silvarum | reverse complement strand
TCAATGTGTCACGGACAAAGTTTATTATATTTTTAAAGAGAAAGAGGTAGCCAACTGACAATTATTTCTAATGATATGGATAGCCTATGTCTAGAGGATGAATATGTTGCTGTATGTTCAACTCGCTACAAATTGCTTCGCGCACTTTTTTGACACTGAAAAAGACCTGCAAACTTAATCAGTGACCCCTTCGGCAGTCTATTTTATCAACGGTGTGTGAAATGCACTTGAATGATGTGTGTCTCAGCATTGCTCTTTCCAGTAGGTAATGCTAGCGACTCATGAAAAAAAAAAAAACATAATTTACAACATTTATTGGGGATGGAAACATCGCAACGTGCATGAAACGTGCATGCAGAGGTCATAAATATATATAATTAACTTAGTAACCGAAGTGACGCCAAGCCGGATTCACTCGAAATCAGAATCAATAGCAGTCATGACCAGCAGAGCTTTTACTAGGACTCAGAATAGAATTTTTAAAAAGAGGCTGCAGTTTCGCTGCAAAGGCGAAGCAGCATTAGTGATAGCGAAGCAGAAGACACAAAGGAAGATTCTTCCTTTACACGAAGGAAGATTCTTCCCGTATAAATGCGTGTAAGAGCCGCACCCCCAACTTCAAAGCAAATGTTATTATTTTTTTTTTTATCCAACCGAGAAGCAATCGCGTTCACCGCTGATTCGGATCGCGCTCCACTGCGAATTTTCTCGGGCAATGTACTTTCGCGCGTCGCAACTATAAAAAAAAGTCGGTTACAACTTAAGCAGACAGGAGAGGCGCCCCGCCCTGATCACTGAAGCGTCCCGCTGACGCGACTCGGCCCGCTCGTAGCGCGGGCTGCCATGTCTCTGTCGGCGGGGCCACAGGCCGTCCGGCTCATGACGTCAGTCTAGAGTGCGCGCCCATTGCTGGATGCTCGTGTGCATCCGCCTATGAGGGACAAATGTCGCTGCTTCTAAAGTTGTACACGACTATAGATGGCGAGCGGAGGCGATCGCGGAGGTTTACGGCGGATTTCATACTCGTATTTGGAAAAATTACATAAAATGACCCGGTCCCGTCAAAATTGCGGCAAAAAAGTGCAGCCCTCACATGAGTCTGTATGTTGGTTATATCGCATATATGAATTGTAGTAACATTTACTTACTAATTAAAATAACAAACATCGTGTAATGCACCGACCATGTAAGCCTGTAAATATCACTCTGGATGACCACGAGCAGTCGCTATCACAACGCTGGCATTATGAAGAACGCCGGCAACGGGGACGAACGGTTCATACACCATGCGATTCACAGCGACTCCGAAAATTAGATTCATCATCAGCATCTGCATATTTTATGTCCACTACAAGACGGCCTTTGTCAGCAATCTCCAATCACCCCTGTCTCTTAACTTGGGCTATATATGCTATCTGCAACACTTGGGGCGCGGAAAAACTGCCTAAGAAATAAGACAGCGCGCATGAAGTTAGCAACCATCCCTGCTCGCCCACTTGCACCCCCCCCCCCCCCAATGATTACCAACAATTGGATACGGCATGCGGGCCCCGTAAGCGTCAACCGCGCACAGTCATTCGCAGCTGCGGCAGGGCTAGATGAGAAGACGCGTGCTCTCCTCCCGATGCGCGCATTTGATCACGTGACCTCCAACTAAGCCGAACATTGACCGCGTGGGAAGATAATGTCGATCGAGCCGCCATCCTTTTCGGCTCAGTGTTACGCGCTTTTTCTCGCACCCACAGTGTATGAGTCGCTCACTCATATGACTTTAGGACTTCATACGGAATATCACGGCCACGACGATAGCGAAAATTTGCCTGGAGAGTCCTTATAACCCTCATCTTGCTTTTTGGAGCTTGCGAAAACAAAATGTCTTGCAGCGAAGAGTCAAACAAAATTTTGCGCAAGCCCGCATAACTTTCTGGTATCAGAATTAGTATTTCGGTGGGGACTTTTCTTTAGTGGGAGGTGCTTTTACTATTGAAATGTGTAGCATTGCTTCATCAAGTAACGGGGATGGGCTTTAGTGTTGCTTTCAGAGGTGCGCGTGATGACAATATACTATTGATGCAGATCTAGACGTGATATTTTAGGAAGAATGCAGGCGTTCAAGTCTAAAACATTCAACATTTGGTTTAGCGGTAATTGAAACATTCAACAAACTGGTGGCATTTCCTCCAATGACAGTCGGTTCTCACATCACAATCCTATTGTATGATTTACTGGGCGATATTTTCGTTAGAAATTTCTGACCTTTCAAGAGATACCGGGGTCTACGTCTGGTTCCCCGGCCATTGTGGGTTATCGTACTTTCATTGCATAACTCATCTCGATTGGCAGAGGAATCAGATCGTCTTTATTGTTTTCTATTTCCGCCCACCTATTTTGTAGTTCGTAACAAAATCCTGCATAAGGTATTTGTCTGTTTAAATAATGCTCATATATCTAAATGACTTTTTATCTGTCTAAATTTACTGTATACCGCTCGCTATTTTATTATTGCGATATCAATATATATGGACACTCCAGGCGCATTTCTGCCGCCGTCGTCACCGTGAGGTTCTGTATTAAGTCCCGGGCAGGCGCTGTCCCGGGCAATAAGATTGTAGCCGCGCGCCGTATGCTCTATGTGCGAGTGAAAGCGCGAGGGCGAGCTGAGGATCTCGGCTCGCGCACGCAAGCGGGAAGGACGCGCGCCGTCTTCCATTCGCGTGCAGTGCACCGATCCGGAGGCAAATAGAAAGACGCGGGAGGGTATGGGGGGGGGGGGGGGGGGACGGCTGTATTTTGAAAGCCATCTGCGGCGGGCGCAGAGCCTTTCCTCGGGCTTAGTTTCTCGGGCTCGGCCTGTTTTTGGGCTTAGTTCGTGTAGATGCGAGCGGCGGGACGAAGGTCAATTCGTTCGCTGCTGCAGCCACGCTTACTCACTCCAGCGTTTTGACAGCCCGTTTCGGCGGTCATCGAGTGAGATGCGTTCATGTTTGCATGTGCGCGCGTCACACCATGCTTGTCAATTTAGTTAGTATGCCTATGTTTACAAGTTTATACGGCCGTATAGCTGTCCACTGGTTCGCAATCGATGCGTTTCCTTTCGGGTGCAACTGCGACTTTTTGACTGCAGAAGATAAGAGCGTCGTTATCTTTGTCGGCAGCAAGAAAGGAACCAGGAGAAATAATAGCAATGTTGATGTAATACCTAATATATTGTTTACCTGCAACCGGTCTCTAACGTTCTAAGTCAACAAAAAATATTTTATCGGAATACAGGTTAAAAAAAAACATTGTGCGTGCTTCGAGAACAAGCACACCCCTCTATCATACACATAAGCCCCGTGTACTTTCCAAAGTACACCTACATTCATTTTCTTGCGATGCTATGAATACGTATAGTATATAGAAAGTAATACATGCATTCATCGTTTACGCCATTCTTTTCTAAAACTTCCACACAAACTTCAGCTTCGAGAAGCATATGCTATGTCTAACAAAAAATACGCTTAACCTTGCAATCGGCCGCGCAACGCTTGAAACAGCGAAGCTGTGCGATCGTAGCCCAACATTTTCCGGAAGTGCGCGCGGACTTTTCATCTTATTACTCATGATGATGATAATTTCTATTCGCGCACCTCGGCCGTCACTGCGCGTTGCATAGCGCAGCTTGCAACACCAAGACCGCGTTCCGACACGGTCGGAACAGCCTTAAGTGTGGGGGCATGCCCCCACATGCCCCCCCCCCCCCTCCGGCTCCGAAGCCCCTGGTCATGACCTATCAGTCATGTTAGTCATACATTTGTACCCTTCCATGCCAATTTTGGTATATACCAAGTGAACGAGACGCGAGTTTTCGACAGGTTTTCAATAGGGTTTTAGCGTGACACCACCACCACCGACACTTATTTATTTATTTATTTATTTATTTATTTATTTATTTACAAGTACCTTACAGGCCTCAACAGAGGCATTGTGTAAGGGGGGTCAAATACAAAAGTTAATACAAATTAGGATAACCATAAAAAAATTCACAGCCCTTCCCCTGTCAAGAAAAGGGGGGTAAGCGAAGCTTGTGGCCAGACGACACTGTCGCAGGCCTTCCGCTTCGTTTGCCCGAAACTCAGGGTCCGCGGCTCTTCGTTGACGTTTCGCCTGGGCTTCGGAAGCTTTCATACTAGAATCGGACGACAAGCTTCGCTTAACCCACTTTCTCGACGGGGGAAGGACTGGTGATTTTGTCTCTTTGGGTCACACGTGACAAGGGTAGTTCAAGGGCGCGTTACATGTCCCCGAGCCCACACGGGTATGTGCCATTGAGCTTGGATCCTTTCTGCACTATCACCAGGATCGGCCCACTTTTCAGCGTGACACCACCACCACCACCACCACCACCACCACCACCACCACCACCGACACTTGTGAGTCTATAAAGCTTCGCTTAAAAACATAGCTGCAAGATAGAGGTGAGGCAATACAAGCTCCGCTTGAAAAATAATAATAAAACGCGATATTACCTTTAACTGCGCCCCTCGTGATGGTCACGAGGGCGCAATTCACGATGTGCCGGGCGAATTGAATGGACCTTATATTTATTAGAAGGGCTGGCACTTGTGTCTGTTTTGGGAAGCGGTAATAGGGACGGTACTCTACACCTTCCGGTGGATGCATGTTTCTAGGGCGAAGGATCACAGCGACTCGAGCGACCGGAAACCCAGGGAACGCCCACTCTCCAAGGCACGTGCCTCGGAGAGCGCGATCACAACCACTTATAATAAATGTATATATAGCCAAGTGAATCGAGCAAGTCTCGTCTTTGCCGCCACGTTTTTGGTGAGAGCCTTGGATAAAAGCAAATTGTTTTTCTTTTTTTTTTTTGTGTGTGTGTGTGTGTGTGTTTGTGCGCCAGGACCAACTTGGCAAGCATCAGTGCTCAAGATATTTTGTTACCCTGAAGAGGCGGTCACTGGGCAATAGATTTGAACAATCCTTATTGAACAACCAAGTAGCGGTAAACGCATTTTTTAAGGGGCGCTGACATGATATTTTCGACTATTTATATTACTTGCGTTAAGTGAAGGTCCTATACATTTAAACCCTAGAAGAAATAGCGAAGCCTGAGATCGCCGATAATACTTTAATATAATAGTTTTTCTACAGCCAGTTTACGTTTAGTTTCCCAGGTGTATACTGTGTCGTGCCGTCATGACACAGTATGTGGGCGGACCCTCAGGACATAGCGACGTTCTGACATTCCATCCGGCTCGCTCGGTCGTCTGCTGTGCTGCTACATCAGCCCTCACAACGATTGGCAGCACACGAGGTGACCGAGCGAGCCGGAGCTAGTACCAAAACTATGCAGTTCAATATAGTCGAAACGTCGCAGTGTCCTGCTCCCGCGTGACCACATACTGTCCAGTGACGTCACGACAGAGTTTGCACCTGAGGGCTCCTTAGAAACGACACCGAAACTGTAGGTGTTCTGAGGCTTGTCACTATTTTTTTCTGTGGTTTAGAAATCTAGGGCCTTCACTTAGCGAAAAAAAAAACAATTATTGAAAATATAAGGTTAATGCTTCTATCAACCCAAAGGCGTCCCCACCTCAATAGTAAGTTCCCTGTATGTTCCAAAGGTAGCGCAAACCATTGTTCAAATAGGAAAGGAGAATTTCCTCCCCGCCCTCTACTCCTCTCCTGACTTCTTCGCCGTTTTCCGCTCTCCCATTGGACGAGGCTTGACACGTGACGAAAAAGTTGTCGCAGTTTCACCCGAAAGGCGAAGCATCAATTGCGATAGCAACTTAGTAGAGAGCTATACGGAGTAAGGATAGTAGTTTTATCCGCTGTACTAACTTGGACATGCAGCAGCACCGGCAACACACAGCACTGTTGTCGACGCCATCGGCGTTTTGCCCGCGTTCGCACAAAATGCGTGCGGCGTTGGTGACTGTTGCCGGAGCCTCTGATATAAATAGGCACTTGTTGCCGCAGCTAAACGTCGCCTCCCTTCCCTGCACCTCCCCCCCCCCCCCCCCCCCTTGGCCTTTCGTGCGTCAGAAGAAGGCGCGTTTGCTCTACATATATGGTGATTGTAAAGGAGGAAAGAGACGCCTACTTCTGCAGCCCTTAAGGGAGCACGGCACAGAACGCGCGTTTGTTCTCCGCCGTGCGTTCACTCCCCGTGAAAGCGCGCGTCCCTCGCGCCCTTCCACTCGCACATACAGCGTTCGGCGGCGCGCGGCGACGATTTCATCTCCATTGACGTCATACGGAACCTCACGGCGACGGCGACGGCGACGCCGACGGCAGAAATCTGCTTTGGAGTGTCCATATAATTGCTATCGCAATAATAACCCACGCGGCTTTCGTTATCGCAGGAAAACGGCGCCATTAGTGAGCGTAGAAACACCGGGACACATGTGCGCTGTGCGTGAGCGCAGGCTTTTTACATTTTTGAAGACCCGCTTGGCTGAAGCACGATGCCGACTTGCTGTGCTGCATAGCATTGATGTTCGAATAGCATTGCCAAGGGGGGCAAGCTTTTTTGCGGTTCCTCGTGGCAAACGAAACCTCAAACGGCGAGCGATATATAGTTCCACCGTATCGGAAGAAAGAAATTTGACTGCCACCGAGGTAGGTCAGTACTGAGGGAGGTTCTGATCGCTGTTCTCACCGAATGAGTGATGAACGTGCGATCGGGGGTGCGTTCGCGAGTTCACCATCAGCCAACGGCTGAGTAAAAAAGAAAAAAAAAGAAAAAAAAAAGAAAAAACGTCCCGGTTTACGCTCTGCGGCGAACAAAAGGGCGCGTTGTGGCAATATGAATACCAGCATGACTTCTCATAAAGTGAGCATAATGGAAGAGTCGCCAATTAAAGAGCAAAACGCAGAAAGCGCGCGCACACACGGGAACCAAGGCATATAACTCAGGGGGAAAGAAAAGCGCGCGGATGCATTTTGGAAATTTAAAAAAAATCACGTTGAGGGTATTTAGCACATAAATGTCTCCGCCGTGTTGGGTGTGCATAGTTTTATGTACCTCTTTGTTTTCGTAGCTGCGTCAGGTAAACAGAACACCATTCGATTCCGAGAAACAATCAGCAGTAGTAAAGACTGCTTAGAATTGCGTTTAACTTGTTCTACCTTTTGTTTTCCTCGTCTGAGCGACGCAGATTCCACTAATGATTGAAGGTACTACATATCTTACGTAGATATCTTACGTACGAACAGCCTTGTGAAAATGCGCCCAGAACCGTCGCGTTTCAAGCAAGCGCTTCAACGCGCCGCATGCGATACGAAATGAAGCGGCCGTTGTCGGCCGTGCGCTTCGCTCACCTGCAGAGAAGGAGGGGCGAGGAGGAAACGGAGCGGAGAGGAGGAGTTTGCACTACCTTCACAACGCGCGCGCGCGCCGGCGTTCGTTTCGTCGCGTCACGTCGGCGAAGACACGCCAGGCGCAAATCCGCGTCCAACGCGACGCGGCCCGACGCAGCGGCCGGAGCCAAAGCAGCGCATGCTCAGTAGAGCAGAGCAGAGCGCGGAAAGAAACGCGGACGCGGTGCAGTCTGGGTAACGTCATAGAGAAAGAAGTTGAATTCCTTTCTCTATGGTAACGTCGTCGGCGCGAAATGCAGCATGTTGCATTTCGTGCCGGCTGCCGCCGGGCCGCGCCGACGGACGCTGGCCTAAGCTGGCCTAAAGCCCCTATATTCATAAAAGTAGCGCCATTCTTAGATCTTGCCGCCACCGCGCTCAGCCCGGCGCTTCCTCCTCGCCCTCTCTTAGCCGCCTCCTGTCGCCCCAGCCTCCTCCGCTCCCCCATTGGCCAATGCGTGTCACGTGGAAGTTCGTGTCGCGCTTTTGTATGTTTTTTTTCTTTCCAGCGCGCTCCGACTGCCATTCTCGGGCCTGTGCGACGAAAGTGCTGTACGCACAAACGGATCAAACGTGTTAGGGACAAGAACTTCGTTGTGATGGCATGCTGCTGCGCCTTAAGTTGCCGCAACCGACAAGGCGAGGGCAAAATGCTTTTTTTGTTTACCATCCGGCGTGCGCAAACGCTTGCTGCGCACTTGATATTTGCGCCGTCTCGCATCGTCGCGTTGCTACTTCCAAAACTGCATTATTAAGACCAGTTACTGACTGACGAAGCAAAATCGCGCCTCAAAAACGTCTCCGCAGGGCGCGATCGAAGTTTTCCTCGGATTTCCTCTGGTAGCGCGTTAGCTGTCGTCTGCCACGGAGGGCCCGACGCAGGCGGCGCCACTGTCGATATCGCGCCTCGATCGCGCTGGTCGCGCCGAGCGCGATAGTGGAACGGAGGAGGAGGGAAGTGGATGGCGCTACTTTTATAAATATAGGGGTTTTAAGCTGGCCGCGTCAGTCGCGCCTCGCTCGCGTTTTGCTAGCGTAGCGTCGCTGTGCCCAGCGTGCGCGCGCGTCGACGTTACGTCGGAGTATATCGAGCCCATTACTCTATATATAAAATCCCTATATAAGAAAAGTACCGCCATCTACTCTTTCCTCCGCCGCCTCCTCTCCTAAAGCGCTTGCTTTTTTCTTTACTTTTTGCTTGCGTAAGCCAAGTCGACGGTGGCGTACCTAGAAAGTCTACGTTGAAGTATAGTGCCTAGAATATACTATATTCTAGGCACTATAGTTGAAGCATAGCCTCCTATATTAAAAAAAATATTTAAAAAAAATATATATAGGAGGCTATGGTTGAAGGGGCGCCACATGGGAAATGGCCGCCATGACTTTTTTTTTCTTTTTTTTCTTTCTTTTTTTTTTTTTTTTTTTTTTTTTTTACTCACAAGGGTTTCAAGCGTATCACCCCTGAGGAAGCCGAACGCCAGGCCGGGGTACACTTGTGCCCATTTGAACCAGTGGGTGTCCGGCGTTGGTGGGAATCGAATCCACAACCTCCTGCAGCCGAGGCTAAAGTGTTCTAGGACACTTCTAGGACACTTCTAGGACACTTCTAGAACACTTTCTAGAACACTTTCTAGAATTTTGGAACACTTTACCGAGGCGGGCGCTCTACCACTAGGAAAAACGCAGATCACTAAAGCGAGGTGGGTTGGCATCTCTGAGGTTATGTTTTCGGTGTACTGTGGCGTACTACGCGTCTCTATCTGTATAAACTTCTCCAAAAATAATCAGTGACAAGTTCAGTGTAGTTTGGACGCCAGTTATAATGTGATTTTAAAGCGTACAAAACCCTGCTTAATCTATCTATATATATCTCTCTGACATATCGATGTGTGCACGTGATTTTTTTTCGGTTTCGTTTTGATTGTTTTACGAACGTTTATAGAAATCCAAACCTATCCAATCCACATGGCATGTTGACTTTCGTTTGCTGAAGGTCTGAAGGGTATACGCGAAGATGGGCAGCCAAGGTAAACTTTATATCTCCAAATAATTTCACTTGATCCTACAGTATTTCATTTGAAAGCTCGAAGTAAATCACATGCAGTATAGTTAATATTGTGCGCGCAGCGTTATATGTATTCTCTCATGTAAACCATCAAGGGAACTGCACATGTTGAGTAGCGGCTGAGACGCACTGATACAACTTACAGTTTCTGGTGGATCGCCATCCGGCTGATATTTGAAGTATTTCGTGCCTCACATGCAAGTTAAATTGTTCGAGCCATCCTGGTGTGCACTCGCAGAAGAGGACATAAGACGCAGTTAAGCGATTTCATTGCAGTTCGAAGATTCGATGAATGTGGTCTATAATTTTTCGCAAGCGCGTATCTGAAAGCTTAAGCAGAATCAACGGCATGAAACATCTTGTAAGTGGCTTGGCACATGCGCCACATAAAGACAGCATTATCGCTCCGTGTATCTTTTCTGTACTGTCTTGTTCGTGGTGTGCATCTTCATGAATCTACGTACCGAGAAAATGTGGCATCTGTCAGTTTCTGATACTTTACGTTAATAGCAAATTGTGTTCAGAGAACAAAAAGGGATTAGGACAAAATTAAGTTGCAGAGAACAAGCACTCCATTAAAGCAGTCGCGTTCATGTCGTGGACCTACTATAGTAGTAATGCACACACAGATAGGCAAAATACATGAAGGGACAGGCACCAGCGTAAACTTCCAACTGAGTTTTATTCTATGAATATGTGTTATATTACACTACTACTATCGCATAGATATTGTACTGCTTTAAGAACCATGTTACAAAGATAATGGATCAACACGACAACTTGCTAAAACATTTTGCTCAGTTGTGGAGAGCTAACATAGTTTTTGTTAACATATATTTGTACAGGTACAGCTTATGGTGAAATGTAATTTTTTTAGTCATACCTCAGGTAACCCAATCCAGTTTTCTGAAAGGGAGGATACTTTTTGTTAGTACAACTTCAGCTGGTGTAAACCTCTGTTGACAAAATGATAAAGGCAACATGATTGTTGAATATGCACAAGATCCAGAAACATGGACTCGTGCTTTCAATTATAGAAGCTTGTTCTGTTTCCTGACTGAAGCATTCCTTTTTACAGCCATCTGGGGGTCGGGCCGCATGGCAACTTCAGTCTTGCAGCGTATACTTGGCCCTCAGTGTCGCAGTGCTGCAGTGACATTGCAGTTGCGGCCAAGTTCGTCGAAGGCCCCTGAACCGGCTTCTTCAGAACCTGGCCAAGCGACACAGCCTTGGAGGCCATACTCACCTTTCAAGCCAACAAATGCGGTGGAGTTCGCACTTGCTCGCGCTGATGACATCCTTGCCTGGGGCAGGAAGGTAACTGGCTCACCCATGCTAGAAATTTGCATGTGCTTTAGCCACAGCTAAATGTTGTTGCCATCAGTTTATCAAAAACTGCATGAAGAACTCCTTTGGATTATCTGATCAACATTGGTCAAATCCAAGCAAGACAGAGTTATGCAGAAAGATGGAGAATTCAAATGATCCTAGAAATGTTTCATGCTGGAACCAGTTTTTCGACAAAGGGACGTATTCTGAAACGCTCCACTTCGGCGATATTTCGCTTTTCGCCTTCAGATGCGCCCTGATTGGCTGGTTGAGCAAAATTGAATGACGTTGGGCTCAACCAGCCAATCAGCTCATCCAGTTTTCCTAAAACAGCCAATCAGCGCGCATCTGAAGGTGAAAAGTGAAATATCGCCGAAGTAGAACATTTCAGAATACGTCCCCAGGGGACCAGTCTTCTGTCTTTGGCATTTATATCCCTCCAACATTTAATTTATATAGTGCACTCTCCCCCATTGGAGAGCAAGCTATATCCCCTTCAGTCACAAATAATGATGCACATTACTCTTTATTCCAAGGCACTCTACACTGTATTGCAAGAAAGACAAGGTGGTAGCATGTTGCTTCGTACATTTCCTAGTGAATCATCATAATTACCAAGTAATTAAATATAAATTTATTGTAGTCAGTGTAGTGCTGTGTTCTTGCATAAAAAGTAATTTAATCGTAGACTCGAAGTACATGCACAATTTAATTATTGGTTGCATGCATTATAAGAAAAGGAAAATGATTGTTTCAAAATTGCTGCCAAAACACGGCGTGTGAAATTTTTCGTTAAGCATCGTAATGCCTTCAGCAAAGTGATTGTCAGTAGCAACATGCAGCACATTAAGTGAAATAAGGAAGACACATGGAGTATGCAGGAGCTTCAATTCACCTATAGCCCATTTTCATTGCTTTTGCTTAGCCACTACTGGACAGAACTGGCAAAACAATTTTCATCCACAAATGTGGACACCGCGTCTGAAGGGGATATAAACACTCATGGAAAGCAGCAGTTGCCCTGTCGAAGACTGGTCCCCTTGTCAAAACGTATATATATAGGCTGCTTTTGATAACCACGAAAGAGATGCAGCTCGTCTGTCTTTGGTGGCATCTATTATGCCCAGTGTCTTGTGCTCACCACATAAGACAAAGTCATGTGCTATACCTCTTAAATTGAAGGTAGCCATCTTTTCTTTTTTTTTTCCCTATTTGCTGCTAGGCATTGCTTTCTGTGATGACTCATTCAGTGGGCATCTTTCTGTCAACACATTTGTGATTTAAGTTGGAATTGCAACAAAATGCGATTGTCAGAATGCATGAGGCTCTATGGCCAGGTTTCGGTTCAGTTAACCTTGTTTGGCTCGACCACAAGAAGACAAGCAAGCTTGGTGCAAAGGAATGTTCAAATAAAAGAATGATTTAAAATTTGCATTGAGCTAAACATTGCTGATCAGAGAATTTCTTGTTTTGGTGATCTCTGCCCATGCTCGCAAGCCAGAAGTACCGCAAAAGCCCAGCTGGCAGTGTCTGCGTGCCCTTTTCACACTTTTGCCAAAAATTGCCTGAACCTTTTTAGTGGTATGACTTCTCTGAAAAGCCACATCTCTAGTGTAGTGTGGTGCTAGATTTGGAGCAGCATTTGTTCCTTGTGGTGTGAATTTAGCCTTACATTTTGAACACCACAGACACGAACGCAGCTCCAAATCAAAAGCATTGTGACACTGAAAGGCTAGACACAGGCGAGGTCACTTTATTAGAATCATTTTAGCAGTAGCAGTTTTTATTTTGGCATGTATTTTATGTTCTTTCGGATCATATAAAATATGTTCAAAGAAGACATGGAGAAGAAGAAAAACTACAAGATAATCAACATTATTTCTACGAGGTTTTATGCATGGCCTAATAAAGCTGCAGTGACGTTCATACTTAAAATGTGGCAACAGTTTAGCTGCACAGCAGAGCTTCCTTACAATATATTGAGCCATGAAAGTCCGAACCACTGATTGATAAATACAAATCATAACAGAGCTGGCACAGGGCACTATTGTGCACTCTGATTTGATTATAGCGTAAGCCAAAGGAGACAATGACTCACGTGTTCTAGAAGTGAGCAACACAAGGGCCATGTTGTTGCTAAACGTTGGATGAGTTGGTTGCTGTAACGGTTGAAAATATTAGCGCTGCCCTTTGAGCGCTGTTCATATTAGCCTAGTGTCTTGATGTCCAGGCCATAATAGACTTAAGCATGACAAAATGAGTCCTATGAATGAAACATTAGCATTGCGCTCAGTTCTTCAGATGCAACAAGCATAGTGTAGTGGTTTGCATTTTGACTTCTATATTAACAGGTGTAGCACATTTACAGTATTTCATTTAGGACGAGAATGCTGGGTAACACATATATTGTCCAAACTTCATCCCTTTGGCTTCGAGCACCTTGTTTTAACCTATTATTGCTATCTCAAATTTGCTGTATGGCAATGATTAACCTCAATTACTCTCTAATTTCTGCCATTGTATTGTTTTCAGAACATTAAAGGGGCCCTGCATCGCTATTAATATACGTCACCTCATGAATCTCCTGTCGCAAAACTTTTTTAATCCTTCAATCACGTGTAAAGTTAGACTGAGCTATTGGCCTGATCAGTGGCTTTCTGTCTTCCTTTCATTTCCACTAGAGTGCTGGAAGTTGCACAGGGGGACGACAAGCTGGGAGCAATGTCTCGCTGGGCCTACTCAAAAGTTGAATGTGAGACGGCTGGTGGCGGCCGCAGTATCTATGCACCGCTTTTCATCTTGGAGGCCTAGCACAGCAGACAAAGCAACGTGCAGCTGTCGTGTTAGACCGGCAGTGCAAAGATAAAATGGCTTTTCTGTCTTTTTGAGATTGCAGACTTGTATATTTTTTATTTATTTAACTAAAATGAGCAATGATCGTACCACTGAGAATGTTCTCGCAATCTCGAAACCAGCCCATAGCTGTTGCGTGGGTCCAGCTGCTTGTGGTGATGCTGTATGACAACATTGCAGAAGTGAGAGCTAGCGATTTTTCACTGCTTTTGACACGAGATTGTAAATTCCCTGCTGTATGCAGTGCAATAATATTTGACTCACTTGTTCACAGGAGCCTTGTTAACAGATCGGCAACATTTTCTTATTATATTCGAAAAGTGTTTTAGGGCCCCTTTAAGGATTAAGGGAACTCTCTTAAATATATAACATAGTCTCCCATGGCGAGTTTCACTGTCCAAAAGCCTCCCAGGTCTAGCAAAGTGCATAATCAGTAGTACGGACAAATACGTATTCACTTGCAAGTAGATAATAGAGTGAAGTAGTTGTCCGCAAAGCACTCTTCTGCTCTAAAGAATTGATGTGGGACTAGCGTGTAAAGCAGCGGAACCACAATACCGCTGAACCACAAAGGAAAATAAAACAAGTGCCATTGTTACCTTCTGAACGCAGCCATGCCTGTACTACTCATTATACTCATGGTGATTGAATGACTGCAGCAAATGCAGTGCAAGGTTTCCTTCTAGTAATTTTAGTAGGAATATAGGCTTATTACTTCCTCTCTACTCATTGCCCTCTCTATTCTTCACCTGTGATTACTTTAAAGTTATTCAAAGCATATCGCACCTGTGCAAGAAGAAGAGGAAAAGAGAGACAAAAGATTACTTATACTCCACCTTTCAAGCTGATTGCAGCACTGCTGAAGGTATGAGGCGTACACAGGCAGTGTCCTTGCGCAGCAGTGTATATTTCCGTGCGTAACTGGCTGATAATTGGCTACACTACAGAGTTTTATTTTTGCTCGCTGCATGATACGGTACATCGATACATGACATTTTAGGACCTTTGCGCATGCACATCATATACTAATAATTATTGTGGCAGTTACCGCCAGTAACATAATAACCACCCTAATCTTGGCAACATGGCAGGGCCCATACAGTGCTGACCTCCCGCTTCGATCCGAATTCGCACTTGTTACTGGCTCTCTGCCCTGCTAGCAAGAAACAAGCGGCAAAAATCCGTCATCGCTAAGTCTCATCCTCAAGCCGAGGTCAAATCATTAGGTATGTTTTGTTGTAAATATTGAGATTGGCCGTTTGTTTTTACGCTGCTAGGACTATAGACACAGCACCAAGCTGTAAAACTGGTTTGATTACTAGTTAGCAGATGGTGCCACAGCATTAGCATTGATGATGCGTTGACGATGCGGAACGCTATAAAAGCCTAATTGTTCACTGCATCATTAATTTACTGCCCCGCTCTAGCATGGTACCTGATGACAGTAGCGAGCAAATGCCAAGTACACGCCGAGCAGACACTGTGGCACAGGTGAATATTTGTAAGGGCATCCGCTCGTAAGGAGGGCTGCAAAGTAACTGCAGGGAAAGTGTACAGGTAAAGCGAAGCCCTGCTGTCGCGTGCATGTAAACGCAGATTATGATTACGATGTCAAAACTATTTGTTGCCTCCATCTACCAGCATGTAACTGGATGGCAAGCAGACGCTGAGCAGACGATGCGGCGCAGATGAGCACATCTCGAGGGGCACTCGTCCTTCCTGTTGGCTAAGAATTCGTGTAGCTTCCATAGTGCTGCAACCAGTTTGTGAGATGGAGTATAGTGCTTATGGACCTGTGTGAAAATGTTTGTGGTGAAAATGTTTGCCATGATGCACAGTGATGCATAATAGACTGCAAATTATTGGCATTTCTGGCACAATGCGAAGCACACTTTTGTTACACAGTGCCAGGAATGCTGCTGCCCACAGTTGCCACGGTGTCTGATGCACCAAACATAAGGCGGTTCTTATGCATCGTGCAGACTTCCCTCTGGCCACTGACATTTGGCCTGGCCTGCTGTGCAGTGGAGATGATGCACATTGCAGCCCCTCGTTACGATATGGATCGTTACGGTGTTGTGTTCCGTGCAAGCCCTCGTCAAGCTGACTGTCATCATCGTAGCAGGAACAGTTACCAACAAGATGGCACCAGCATTAAGAAAGGTACTGTATTGTCATTCTGTTCATGTACAGTTGTGTAGGAAGGACTGCTAATATTTGTACTCTTTCTTTCATTGGGGCTCACAGTGCAATTGAACCTGTAGAGAGACATGTGGTTGAAGAGACAAACTGATATTAGCATATTCGGATCTCTTTTAGGCTAGTATAGCTTCAAGACAGACTCTTTTTACGCAATGTCGGTGTGGTGCTAAAGTCCAGGTTTGAGTCAGTTGGTTAAATTTTATTTGGTGTCATAAGCTAAGATGCTGCTAAAGTAAATATATTCATCAAACGCAGCTCATTAGCACAACTTTACTGGTTAGTGGATTGTGTGCATCATGCTTAACACACTTTATACCGTGAGCATCGTCATGACTGCACTAGCTTTAGCAAAGCACTTTTTGAACATTGTAAGTAAACTTACTTAGTCACTATATGATGTTATGAACATCTTAACATATTATTATTCCTGTACTGACATGATGGAGTGCCCTATGGTGTGGTATTCCTAGATTATTACTTTTGGCGATATAACCACTTTCACAAGATTTCACATGACTAGCACCAGACGCATAGATGTGTCTATGGGTGGTAGCATTTCTGGCATAATGCAAAACACACTGTCATTGCATAGTGCTAGAAATGCTGTTGCCCATAGATGCCTAGGTGTCTGATGCTAGTCACGCAAAATCTTGCAGAAGCGGTTGTACAGTATCTCCTCAAGTGATCGACTGAGAATAACATTCCAATTTTGTTCGAAAGATCTCTCTCTCTCTTTCCCTCAACTTCCTGAAATCCTCGCTACTTTTCGTGCATATTGCTGTATACTTGTAAAAGTGATAGCAACTGGCCTCTAGGGGGGAGATATTGCCAATTGGAAATATGGCCTTAGCTGTACTTCACAACTAAGGCATGCCTCTGGCGGAAGCAACGAGAAACAAATGTTATCTGTAAAAGGCAGCAGCGCCAACGAATTGCAAAGCGCAATACCACTGTGCTAATACTGCTTATTGCCAATAGTTTCATTCATACAAAACGCATTCACCAACTTTCTGTGAGAAAATATTATTGGGAGATGCCCTTTAGTAGAAGACACATTCCACACGTTTCCGTTACGCACATTGCAGGGCTCCTTTTACGTGTAGTATGTACTAGTTAACTGGCACTAATTCAAATGATTTAAACCACAGATTTACGTATGTATTATAAGAAGTGTAAAGGATGGCAACACGAGGCAAGTGGGTTGAAAGTTGCTACAGTCGAACCTCTCTATAAGGGAGTGCTTGGGGCCTCCGAAATCATTTGTTATACTAGCCACTTCATTCTAAAGGTGGTGCACTGCACAGCTCACAATAGAGCAGAGACATCATAATTCCTTCGTTATGCATTTAATTTTATTGTAGAGGAATTCGTTGTAGAGGACTCGACTATACACTGTCGGGGGTGAAAACAATCACTGCCTCTCATCTTGCCGAGAAGCAATTCAGCAGGTTTTGTGGAATCGGATCCTGCCAGTAAGCAGCATGGCCACTGGGCTTTTTCAAGTACCGTATTTACTCGCATAATGAACGCACTTTCTTTTCCCCAAAATATGCAGCAAGGTTGAGGGGGTGCGTTCATTATGTGGGGTAAAATTTTGACGGATTTTTTTCCGCAGCCACCTCAAAAAGTTGCAGTTTCGCCCAAAAGGCAAACCATCGATTACAATAGCAAATGTGTAGACAGCTATACGAAGTGAGGATAGCAGTTGTACCGGCTGTACAAACTTGCAAACATTCGCTAACTACGTAAATTAACAAGCATGGTGTCAGCGCACACAGGCAAACATGAACACATCACACTTGATGATCACAGACACTCGCTGTCAAAACGCTCGCGTGAGCAAGCGCGGCAGCAACAGCGAGCAAAGTGACCTTCGTGCCGTGTATCGCTTCAACGCAAATTGAACGGCTAGAACGGAACATGCACAAAGGTATAAGCCGCCATCGCACCTAGACTCAGCCCCCGACGCAGATCGCTTTCAAGGATAGAGCGTGCGTGGCCGTGCAATGTGCAGTTGCTGCGCCGCCACCCTCCCCCCGGCACCATGTGTGCGACGGAATACGGCGCGTTTCCTCCCCGCTTTCCTCCCTTGAACGCGGGAGATTGAGCCGCAATTGTCAGCACCGACGACAAAAATGCACCGTAGTGTCCATATGATTGCTATTGCAATAAAAGTAAGAGCCACATGGTACGATTCGGTGTCTAATACAGCGTCCGATACATTCGTACCCGCCAGACGCCATATTGGACGCCGAATCGTACCGTGACTCTCATACGTCACGGCAGCAAGTTCAGGGTGCATTCATTATGCGAGGAAAAGAAGAAAAAAACACACTTCTTGATTGGAAAATTGGGGGCTGCGTTCATTATGCGAGTAAATGCGGTATTTGTCCCTGACAGTCCCGGATTGCCAGAGGTGGTGCTTTCAGTCAGTGAGCGTTGCATATGCAGCGTCTCGGGCAGTTTTGGACGACAAATCAAAGATGCCCACTGTCGCAGTACGAATCAATGGGCAGGATGCGTGACTTGAATGCAGGTTAGGTTGTCAAATTCCTCAATCGTCAAGTGAATGTTCCCTTGCACTCCACATTATACACTGTCTGTTGCCACTTTGCCTATGGAAGTGTAGGGGAACACTATGTAATGGGCAGCAGAAGGGACTCGTGTTCCACGAATGGCATGGTGTAAGTGGCAGCCTTCTAGGCCGGAGCCTTTCCTGTTTCTATTTCTTCTTCTACCACTAGCAATGACACAAAACAAGTACTACAGTACACTTCTGTTAATTCGATTTGGTTAAATCAGTTGTTCGGTTAATTTGATCCCAGCCCAAGGTTCTCGCCAGCACTCATACATTTCTGTGGACGAAAACTTTCGTTTTTTTTTTCCCTGAAATTGACTCTTAATAGAATTAGAACTTGGTTGCTCACACACATGGGCCTGAACCCTATGGTAACCCCAATCGTTACCCCATTGGCTACAGCATCTGTCTTGGTGGCGCTAGGGGACACTGACTGCATTGAAGGAGCATTATTTCCTGCCAAGAACGCCGATTGTCGGCCTGGTTCCTGCGAAAACTGCAGCTCACAATGAATGAGTCCGTAATTACCCGATTTTAATGCGTCTTTTTTCCTAAGGAAAATGGTCCAAAAACTCTCTGCATGTTAGAATCGAATACAAAATTGCATTTGTGGCATTACAAACAGCCTACCGTCAGTGCCAGTGTCATCGCCATTATCACAAAATGGCAGCAGAGCAAGTTTTTGCGTAGCATGTTTGTGGCACTTAAAATAAAGAAAGAAAAAAACAGTACAGTTGCTAGGGGGTCTAATGCAAATGTCTTAAGTGTTTGCTGCAGTGTGGGCTGGGCGTTCTTGCTCCCAGTCTCAAGCTCGCTGAATCATTTGGGTGTCTGAAGGTCTTGCTTTCTCGAGGACATTTCACTATAAAGGATGTTTTATCGCATTCTCGTTTAAACTACTATGCTCCTCTCCAATGCTCAAGTGCTCGCCAGCTTTCTAAGCATACACTGGCGCAGCCGGGCACATAGAGTGAGGTACGTACCACCTCCGCCATTGTCATACCATCGTTGTGATGCCGTCGTGGTTGTTACAGTGTCGTCATACAGTCATTGTCATCCCATGTTGTCATGCCATCGTTGTCACATTGTCGTCGTACCACCGTCATCATTTCATAATCTTTATCTCATTGTTGTCATGCCAGCATGGTCATACACTTTTCGTTGTGTTATGAACGTCATTTCTTCTTTGTCATTCCATCGTAATCATGCTGTTGTCATTCAGTTGTGATCATGCCGCCATCATCATGCATTCGTTGTCATGCTGTCGCCATACAGTCAGTCGCTGTGAGGCCATCTTCATCATCATACTGCCTTTGTCGCTCGATCAACGTCATTCTGTCTTTGTCATTCCATCATAATCATGCTGTCATCACTCGGTTATCGTCATTGTATCATCGTCATGCATTTGTTGTCATGCTGTCGTCATTGTACACTCGTTGTGACTGCAGCGCGGCCAAATTCCTATTATACTGTGGGCACAATCTACGAGTTTTGCACCACATGATGATAATGATTTATTGGTGTCCCCTTTGAAACAGGGCGGTGACAAATGGTCGACTAGCGTGCTTGAGTTAATTGGGTATGCTGTACATGCTTTTCAAAAATTCTAGCATTTTTGTGTACATCTACTTAATCATTTTTCTCTTCCTCAAAAACTTCTCTATAGACCTTGTACGGCTACCTGTGTCTGTAACGGATCCGGTCGTATCAATCTCTTTGCTTTTTTCCCACCAATACTGTAAATGTCTCTTGCTTATCTTGACTGCTGACCTTTTGATGCTTCCGTCCACTTTAACTCCAAGCACTTCTGGAAGATGTACATTCCTTATGGGTCTCACTGGGTGAATCCCATCCCATTCTATTAGGATGTGATGAGTGGTCTCTGGGTTTTTGCTGCAGCATGCACATGCTTCATCTTGTTGCAAATATTTTCTCCGGTATGTTTTTTTCCTTTGGCAACCAGCTTAAGCCTAAAATAGCAAGGCATTGCCCTTGTGTTATCAGTACAGATTTTCCCTTCTAATTTCTTTCCTCTTGTTCTTGGAAATCTCCATGGTCTTTTTTGTTTCCATTCTTTAGGACCAATGCACTGTCTCTGTTTCTCTCACTTTCTTTTTCATGACTCCTGGTTTTCTATTGACACTTTCAGTTACCCTGTACTTGGTTGCCAACTTTCTTGACCATGCTATGTCCATGCTATGTTCACTGCTTTTCAGGTACAGATACTTGTGCACGCTAGCCACCCATTTATCTTGGTCCATGTTCTTGAGTTTTTCTTTAAAACTAATTTTGCTCTGGACACGTGATGCGCAGAGGGCAGCACATCTGGTGGTGTCACAAAGAACTGGGTTTTGTGTCACATCACCAAATAGTGCTCTCTCATTGGTGGAAGTGCATGCTCTGCCACGTGTGCTTCCATTAATGGAAGCACCTTCTGGCATGGCTCTCGCCTCTCTCACTTCTCTCGCTCACCTCTCTTGCTGCAGACAGCGCCAAGGGTGTGAAACTGACTAACAAGCTAAGAAAAGTTTGCACTTTAAGTGTTACAATCTACTGACCGTAGGAAGCAGAATTTTTGTTTAGGCCGTCATTTTCTTAATAAAAAAAGTGTTGAAAATTGAGACAAACTGAACAGCTCTAACTCAACAATAAAAAACAGTATCAAGTTCTGTAAACAGCACTTAATAATATGTCTAAAGCAGATAAAATTGATGCATTAGAAACCGCTTTGAAGTATACCACTAATTTGTTAAGTGAACTTTTGCAAAATCCTTGTTGACATTGTAACAAATTCACATAAGCTGCAAATACATACATCAGATTTCTCCACTTGAGATTCTCTAAGAGATGCGATAGGTTGCGTAAAAGAACTGCGATAGGTTGCGTTTTTTCCCTGCAGAATTTTGGTTTGTAAATTTCATGTTGCTATTTTTTGAAACTTACTGATTTATCTAAAACGTTTGAGGTCTCAAATCAAATTTTCGCTTGCTACGTTTGTATGAATTTTGCTTTCTCTCTCAAATGCACCAACTTTCATTCACCTTGGTCTAGCAGTTGTCTCATAAAAGCATTTCTACATTTTACATGTAGTATTTGAATAGGAAAATGAGAGTTGGCCCTAAGCTAAAGCTTCCTGTTAGAAGCAGTCTGAAAAAGATTTCTATGGACACTAAGTGTACATGAATTTATATTTTGTGAAAGTAAACTCTGCAGGTTTCATCCTATTTCGAACTGCCAGATTTGGAGGTGTTAAATCTTAAATTTTTTTAATCAAATAGAAAAATCAAAATTATTTTTAAATCAAATAGGTGCATATTGTTTTCTACTGTGAACCGATAAAAATGAGGTGTGTGTTTGAATCAGGTTAGCACTGACAAATGAAGCAGCAGTGTGTTTGGACATTCTTTTTTTCTGCCTCTTTACTTAACCGCCTTCAAGAAACTTAATTGGTCCCGTCAAGATTAAAGCCCGTTTCACATGGCGCGATTTTGTCTGCAAATTCGCATGTGCGAATTCGCAGCTGCAGAAAATAGGCCGCCGGACCCTTTGTGCGTGCGTTTTTTCTATGTTCGGCGTGCTGAACTTCTCTGCGAAAAACGCAGATGCGGTGGTAGCCACTGTAGCGGTGGAAACAGACGACCAATAGGAGGCGGCTCGCTCATACGTTATCGCCAGTCAGACTCCTTAACGAGTATGCGAAAAACGCAGCTGCCGAAGATTCATGTGAAACGGGATTGCGAATTTCGCATCTGCGGAAATTGCAGCTGTGAAAAACGTACTGCAAAATTGCACCATGTGAAACGGGCTTTAATTAACGAAAATTTATGGTAGTATTCACTGCTAGGTGTCTCACATCTACCCCAGGTTTCTGTGCACTTGTCCTTGTTGGTGCTGAATCAGCCAAGGCTGGTAAAATACATGCTCAATTATTTCCACATTTAAGGTACATTCAGCTGGTCTCTACTGCACTCTGACTCGGATTGAAACGATGCGGAGCCCATTATTGCTCCAAGCGAGAGAAAGCTTGACCAAGCCGAACGTGCAGCTACTTGCCATAGCAATCTGAGGCTGAAAGAAGAAACACGTCAGCGCGTCTTCTGTTTTAAACGAGCAAGGTGTGCATGCGTCTACACACCGCCACGGCAGATGCTACACCAAGAATGGAAGCTGCACGAGCCACTTGACTGGAACTCCGTCAAATCTCGGTCGCACTCCCGGGTCGGGTCGTAGGAGAGAGCGCCTCCGAACGCTGTGAAATAAGCATCCAAATGTAAAGCCTAATGTACTATTAGTGAAAACGGCGATAGGAGCCTCCTGACAAATCGGCAGAGCTTCACTTTTCAGCTGCTTTTGATGGCTTTTGTTGCTGCAGGTGTATGACCAGATGCTGGAGCCTCGATGGGTCATCTCCATGGGAAGCTGCGCCAATGGCGGCGGATACTACCACTACTCCTACTCAGTTGTTCGTGGCTGCGATCGCATCATCCCTGTGGACATCTATGTTCCAGGTATGATAAGTACGACTCCTGACTTATTTCATTGCCAGGAAGGAGATTGTCGACTACAGTGGTTATGCTAGTAAGTTATAGCTGTTGTGCTACTGTGCCACAGCAATTCAAGAAGCACGTCAGGTAACATTCTTTGTTTTTGTTTTCTTAGAAGGAGCACAAGGTGACAAGACGTTAAAAAAACATTGAGGACGGCAGGGGTGCTGCCTTCGGTGTCAATGTTTCTTCTCTTCCCTGCTCCTCTGTGTTCAAATTTCTTATGCTGCACTCCTGTGGGCAAATGGGAGCAGAACCGTCGAACAGAGAGCAGAGCAGAAGTGCAGTTAGAGTATGACTGCTTGTTTGACCATTGGAACATTCACTGTAGTCCAAAAAGTGCGAGAGCCATGGGCTGCAGGTGGAATACATTTCTTGCCCCGCTTTTAGTATGTACAAGCACCGTATACGCTGCTCGCGCCGTTTGGACAAGGCGCAATCCGCTCTGAAAGCACTTACATGTTCTCTGACGCTGTGGCCAAAGCTTCATGTTGTCCACACAGTCACCGTGTATAATATGCGTCGAAACAGAGGTTTGCTGCTCTGCACTGGTGTCATGCGCTTCCATTGAAAACACGGAGGCAGCTGAGGCAAGCAATGGACGTGTCGCCACGTGATCAAACATGGCAGTGCCCACGGGAGCGCCGAGAAAAGGGTCAATAGGGAAAACGCCACCGCGGTACTGTTGTATGCATAGGAATATCGGGTTATGGGTCGTCAGATTGTCATCCTTTCTTGTAGAGCCAACACACCTTAAAGACGGTTCTAGCGAACAGTATTTCGCCGGTCACAATGACTCATTCTTTACTAAAACAGTGCAAAAAATTCAAATTTTTCGTTATTATCCAAAGACATTTTTTAGTAAGCCATAAGAATTCATGCGGGGTTGTACAATATTATGTCAAACATGGAACAGAATTGGCAGGCTGCCAAAGTTGGAGAAAGACTGCAATGTCTGTGCTCACTGTGCATCAGTTTCAGTGGTCTGTTTTTGTTTTCGTCACTTGTTGTATTATATGCGAGTAAACATTAACAAAAGATCCATCACGGTTGAAGCAGGACATTCTGCTATCTTGCTAGGAAGGCTGTATTCGTGCCGCTACTACAGTAAAACCTCGTTAATTCTGATTTCACAGGACCGGAAAAAATGTCCGAATTAACCGAATGTCATATTTCCCTATGTCAACATGCTTTTATTTACTGAACGAATCAGTTAATCCTGTTTCTATTTTACACAAAAGCAGTGCGGATGCTGCAATGCTCGTCATCTCGACTGATTAGCGCTTGCAGAGGCGAAGGCCTTGCGACTTCCTTCACAACGCGGCGGCGGCGTGCATCTGAGACGCTATTCACTACTATGCGCACATCCCGATTATTTATTCAGCAGTGTCACCAGGTAGCCGCCCATTGTGATGTAGACCGTGCTCTTCATCCTTGAAAGCTTTGCACTCAGTAAAAACGAAACTTGCCGAAACCGCTGCGGATGGTACCGCGGCCGCTATCGCCGCAATCATGGATGGCGAATACGCAGTCATGAAGGCACGTGGGCAATGGGGTGCTATGCGTAGCAGTAAACGCAAGAATAAAGGCTTTAAAGGAACAAATACGCACGAAGCGTTCCGGTCTTGCTGTTATTCACGTACGATTCTTCTTCTTCTTCTTCTTCTTTCTGGGGTTTTACGTGCCAAAACCAGTTCTGATTATGAGGCACACCGTAGTGAAGGGCTCTGGATTAATTTTGACCACCTGGGGTTCTTTAACGTGCACTACAACGCAAGCACACGGGCGTTTTTGCATTTCGCCTCCATCGAAATGCGGCCGCCGCAGCCGGGATTCGATCCCGCGATCTCGTGCTCAGCAGCACAACGCCTTAACTGACTGAGTCACCCCGGCGGGTTCATGTACGATTACCAGTGATGATTATGGCGATGCGGACTTCGCCGCTTCGTTTCAGTTGGACGCTAGTGCCGTTGTTGCTCTTTTGAGTCGCACATTTGCGGCGCCCCTAGCTCCGAAAGTTGTCCGAATTAACCGATGTACGACCAAGTAAGTTCAAATTAACAAGAGTTTGATTGCATTGAATAATGCATACGCCGGCTGGGACCAGAGGATGAGTCGGAATTATCCGATTTTCCGAATTAACGAGGGTCAAATTAATGAGGTTTTACTGTACTATGTTTTAGGCCAAGCTATATTTAAGAGGGCCCTGAGCCACTTTTTATCGAAGTCAAGAAATGCATTTGAAGTTAATATAGAGTACTTCAGAAATACTCTGCCACAATAAGTACTTCAATGTGTTCAGCAGAAGCGGAGTTAGTGGCAATCAAAAGTCCCGCTCGCGATGCTCCCGTTCCTTCAATGCCTTGCACTGCGAAGGCTACAGCAGAGCGGGGCGTGCCCACAACGCTCTGCCTACTGAACATCACCGTGGTGCGCTGTTCAAATTTGATTTTGGATGTGCACGTAGACGCCACTATTTCTGATTTTGGAGCCTACGACGTGCCAAACACTATTGTCCTTAACGAGCCACAGTGTGCTCAGCCAGTGAACTTGTTGAGGTATCTACGCTACGTAGCAGGCCGCAGCTACATGCAGCTGTAGTGCGTATGCTCAGCGCAATGACGCACCAGCGGGTGTTGTAACCCCCCCCCCCCCCCTGAGGCAGAGTTATGGCACGTACACACTAGCGGCAAAACGCAGCTGCGGCAGAGCGGCCACACCAACCGGCGGCGCGGCGCTGCGGCATTCCCGTGGCAGACTAGACTCTCTCCCCCCTTCTCGAACCATCCGTCAGCTCGGTCCTGGAGCTGACGCGTGCAGATGATAGTGCGAAACGAGTTTCCCGCTAACACCGGACGCGAGTATGTAACGAGCGGTCGGGCGGGTCCGCATGAGACCAGTTTCCCGCGCGCACGTCACGGAAGTGGGCCGCTCTCATTGGTCTCCTTCATCCGCGGCACGCGGCAAACCGCAAAAAATCGGTCCAGGAGCGATCCCTGCCGCGGCAAGAAAAACCTGTTTCGCGGCTGCTTTCGCGGCGCGCGCGTTTTGCCGCTAGTGTGTACGTGCTATTACCCCCCACCTTTGCGTCCAGCGCCACCAGTCCAATGTGTACCTTCAGCGCTCTGTTCACATTGTAGCAAATTCTATGCCCACAGAATCGCTCTGCGAGAAAAACGTATTTGCCTTTTGAGCTCATCTTTCCATTTCATGACAATACTTTCTCACATTTTCTGGATATGCACAAATACTTATCTGATATTTTGGCTTGAAGAGATTTTACTAACAATACTTTGCCAAAGCACGGAAGAGATAGCACTGTGCAGCACCTACAGAAAAAGACACCACTTTGTCTGCAACATTATGCACTGCCGAGAAGCTTGCTTGCAAAATGATATAGCGTCATATTGGATTCCAATAGCACAACGCCAAACAGTTTCAGAAAATACAAACAGCCAATATTTAATGTAAAACACACAGAATCAGCTTTGTGGAGCACAGCTCAAGAAACTGTGTTTTAAAGAGGGGAGAAAAAAATGGTAGTGTAAATGAAATGGTGGGAAAAATGATAGTATATCGTGCAGAGTGGGTCCAAGACCTTACCTACTTCAGAAAAAATTCAGCTTGGCCATGTTGGTATTTACTGCATGACATATTTACCGCTAAAGAAAGACAAGAACAGGGAAGGAAACACGAACGATGTGGCCGCCATTGTCGTCTTTCATGTTGCTTACCTGCTTGCCTCGACGCACACCTATTTCTCACTGTGGCAGATGATGTCTGGCAGATCACATATCACATGTGTTAAAAGGAACTTCACTAATCTCAAGGATTTTATTGTAATATTAAACGTTCTCTGATTTGTCATAAGTCCCCCCCACCCTCTATGTTACACTCACGGTCACATTATATTTGTATAAATAACTCAACAGCATCATTCTCTGTAGTCATACTCTTCCTGTTTAAATTGTACCATTTTCATTTTATTTATCCGTGACTGTACATTCATGCAATGCAATTTGCGGCCTTGTTATTCTGTTTGGTGTCTATCCTCCTCTTGGTGGTGCACTTGCTGTGGTGACTTGGCAGTTGTGGTGTTAGACCGCTGACCACGAGGTGGCGGGTTTGATTTTTGGCCCCGGTGGCTGCTTTCCGATGAAGGCCGAATACAAAAGTACTTCTATACCATGCTTTAAGTACATGCATTATACCTAGAATGGTCAAGTGCTTGGGCATGGTATCAGTCAAACTTAGAATGATATTGAAACACTTTTTGCCTCACATATTTCTTTCATGCGATGCACATCAGGTCACTAGTCTAGATAGCCACTCCTTGCAATCTCTACAGCTGTGGCCTTCTCAGGAAAATTTAGCTCCAAGCGCAGCTGTGACAAAGGCTCTGTTCTTCTATTTTCAGGCTGTCCTCCTACCGCCGAGGCCCTCATGTACGGCATCCTGCAATTGCAGAGGAAAATCAAGCGCATGAATATGGCTCAAATGTGGTACAGAAAGTAGGCTGCAGTTGGCTACTGTAGGGGTTTCAAGTCCACACGTTTTAGGAGTTGTAATAAAGATGTGTAAAGTTCTGTCGATCTCTTTGCCTATACTTTCACAACTTCACGTTTCACAGCACAGCATTTACACTAGAACCTCGTTGATAAGATCCCATTACACACGATTTCCCAGCGTCAATGTTCGTGATCAAGAACACAAAAAATGACCCAATTAAGTTACGCTTATTTTTTATCGGTTCATACGTTCCTGAAAAACGCAATCTTTCAGCACCAACGTTCAATACATTACCAAACTGCGATCGAGAGCAGTAGCCGTCCACCACGACAGCTTCACTGCAGTACTCCGCCCGCGTTTCTCACACACTCAATTTCCTATTCCGGTGCCAGCACATCTCTCGGGTTGTCGCACGCCGCATTCACAGCTATCACCGCCAACCTTATTGCGATGAGCATCTTCACCTTTCTGTCTTACAGTGCGTGGGGCGTAGTGCCATTGGAAGAGTACAGCACGCTTTTATTTGGCGATAACTCCAATGTCTTGCCGTTCCGTGCTGCAGGCGGCACAATGTGAGGGTAATGTTTCGCTCCAGCGTCGCTGATTAGCTCGATTTCGTTTATTTCCTGTCGCCGTCTTACAACACTGCACAATAGGAAAGCAACAAAACGCGTCTCAGGCTGCCGGGAGCCCCTCCAGTTCAACGCATGTTGGCATCTCGTGCCGCAGCACTTCACATTACGCAGATGTCAACTACAGCCTGAGTCTGCAATTCTTTAGTTACTTCAGATCGTACGTTTTCCCAGTTAGTACGTTTTCCTCCGTGCTTTTTTCAAAAACGTATGAACAAGGTTCTAATTTCCTTTTCATTCCGCGACCTCAAAGAAGTGTGCAAGGTCATCATTTGAGTGTTGCTGTCATAGTAAATAATGACATTTTCTAAAAAGACTTGCTTTGCATTTTTCTCCAATACTCCGTTTGGTCTCAACTCGTGTGTGTGGAAAAAAAAAGGCGGATTCTTGCACTCAATTTAATGACATGTTTACTGTTGTAACCAAAGGCAGCATTCTCGAATGATCACATTCACATGATTAGCACAGGATTCATTAGCTTGGCACAATGCCAAGAATGCTGCTGCTTGTTGATGCCAAAGTGTCTGGCGTAGTCACGCGAACATATCCCTGGAATTGGTTGTCAGAGAAAATACAGGCTCTGATTGTGCCTACACTTTGTTAATTGCTAACTACAGGAGTAAGCTAGAGACATGACATAATCTAATTATGCCAAGGTCTCGTAGCGTGATGTTGGATCAAATGGGTTGTGTGAGAGCAAACAATGCACAGAGGTGGGTAAAAGTGCAAAATTTGATATCAGAGCAGTGTTTGTCTAGCACATTGTTCATTTTTATTTATAACGGCTGCTAGTCCTGATCACTGCTTCAAAGCTAACCTGAGTGATTTGTTGTCACAGGTTCACGTCTCGCCATACAACGCTTCAAAATGTTTGATGTACTGTTCACAGTGCTCTCCCTTGGCAAACTCTGGCACACCTCTGAGATTCTCATTACGGTGCTCAAAGAACTTGAACACAGCATAGAATATTGCAGGGTCTTCACTTGTCCTCGCAGCCTCAAGAAACTTGCGTGCCGAGATTGAATCTGAAGTTCCCAGGTTCTGCACAAACCGTATAGCACTGAGCACTCTTTTTTGCGATAGCAGTACTTCAACAATTTCTTCATTGGCTGTGCCCAGCCTCTTGAGCATGTCGAGTGCCAGCTGTGTTGCTGGTGGGTACACTGCATGCAACGACAGCAGGAGGCATGCCAGTGGCTTGGAATCTGTCAGAACATGGTACTGTAGGAACTGGTGTAACTGGTGAAACCGCCGGTTGTGAACAAGGACATTGATGAGGAGCTCATTATGGCAATAGGGAACTGTCAGCTGATGCTGCACCAACGACCTGATGTACTCAACAAGGGTGGAAACAACGAAGTGAAACCTGTCTTCAGATTCATCAGCAAATTTTGAAAAGACGTGGGCGTACATATCGGAAGGGTCTACGCAGCCTTCCTTGGTGGCGAGCTTGTCAAACACATACGCGATCTGGTCGAGGGGCAGCTGGGAGTCTTTCTCCAGCAGACGACGACACACGCCAAGCAGAACATCTTTAGAATTGGAGCGCTGCAGAAGGAAGTCGACCAGCTGGCGCTTGTCATCAAAATGAGCAAGCAAAGGTTCTAATCTCAACATGACATACCAGAGGCAGCCAATCTTTGCATCAATGACAATGTTTGGTTGGAAGACCACCCAATTCGGTGAGTACAGCTCATAGCTGACTTCCTTCTAGCGAGTTGTTTGGCGGCAAGGTAACTTTCAGCTTAAGAGGGCGAATCGGTGATGGAGGAACTACTGGCCTGTGATAAGTCACAAAACCGTCACTGTATCCAGGCAACTTTATGTCGAACAACATTGACTTCTTCGATGCCTGATGGTGTACAATGACTAAGCTGTCCACAACATTCACAGCAAACCTCCCGCTTGTGTCAAGCTTCAAAATGTCGGTTTTTCTTGGTGGCGCTTCCTTCTGCAGGGTGTAGATGACAATTTCAGCTCCGGTGCCTCCTACTGAAGTTCTTGCCTGGTGACGTAATACCACGATAACACACTTGCCATAAAGTACTGCTGTTGTAACGTCTCGTTCGAGTAGGCATACTCTTGGAGGCTTAGGAATGATCGGCAAATCAACTTCAAATTTTGGGAGCCGCGTTGCAACCCCTGGTTTAAATTGAAACGGGTGTAGGATATTACCAAGTGGTCCAGAGGAGAGCACAAGCAAAGACGTCTCGGGCTGATAAACAAACCAATTTACTTGTAGTGTGTACGTCTTCAGGGAACGGAGAGTTCGCTTCTCCGAGCTGACCTGGTACAACTCGATGCCGTGGTCCGTAACGAAGACAATTTCGTTTGCACAGGTCCAGGCAATGCCCAAGATGTTAGTAGCTTTCCCTTTGCAGCTCTGGGAATACTCGACACTGTCGAGCGTGCCGGAAAAGTTGACAAACTCGACGGACTTCTGGCTGCGCTGAATAGCGAGGATTTTCAAGTCGGGTGAGAACTTGATGGAGACAACGTCTCCCTTGTCGTCCATTCTGAAGTCGGTGGACTTGCAGTCGTCGGGGCCTTTGACGACGACGCCAGTCGCTCCGCCTGATCGCACAACGAATACCTGCTGGTTGGCATCGTCGAAAAAGACATTCGCGATCTTGCTGACAGGTTCGAACCTGATCGGATTAGAACTTAGTTCAAGGAAGTAGTCTTTTTCGTCTGTCATTATTGCAGAAGACAGTCACATCACAGACGAAAGTAACCGTAGCGCCATTTGCGTCGATGAGCTGTATAAAAAAAATTACAATTTTCACCAGAGATTGTCTCAACTTGAAATAAAATAACCGCAAAAGCAGATATAAAGCAAACACAAAAGATCCGTTGTTAACTGGCAAGATATTAAGCATTATTCTTTTTTTTTTCTTTGTCAGCATCAGTTTCGCTAGAGGCTTTCACACACGCACAAACACACTCACAATCGCCATTCACGAAGGGCAAGAGGCATCAGCCGCTGAAAGTGCCGCTCGCGAAAACCATGAAATTAATAGGTAGGTGGCACCTTTGATAACGTTGCTTGTAATACGTAGGTGGTCTTCTGTGGCTGGTAAGGCCGTTGTAAAGCACAAACATAACGTGTATTCTCCCCATTACGGCAGCCTACTCGGCGATGTCGGCCAGGGCCCCGGGACCGCGAGGCTGCAGATAGGAGCCTCGAGTCGTCGCTCTCCGGGACTGCTGCGCGCCATTCCCGTGTCGCATGTGCCTGCGGTACAACCGGCACCATCGTGATGTACGACCCAGAGTCGCCTACAGGGTGAGCATAAAGAAAACCAGCACCGCTGGAGCTTTGTTTTCTTTTTTGTGTGTTTGTGTTTTTATCTGCATGCACCACCGCGGCTGTTCTCTCGGTAGCTCAAACATGGCCGCCAGGAGGTGATCATCCTGCGGCCCCTTACCACCGAAAAAGCGCCGTTAGTCATCGGTGCTGGCCCGTGGCACTATCTAGACGCGACAAGCATGTCGACGGATGTCCGGGGAGGCGTTTAATGGCAAGACTGTGGCCATAGGTAAGCGTTGAGGCGGCGCGTCCGCTATCGCAGAAGGGGAGGCCTCCCCGGCGACGCTCGCACGGTATCGACTGAGAGACCTGTGCCCGTTACCGAACGTATAAATGCATCAGGATCCCCCGACAGGCACGACAGACACACCGAATCGCACCTTGCGGCCCGACAGAAGCTGTTGCGAGCGACCGCATCGGACGTGGCGGCGGCCGTAGCCCGTGTGAGCGCAATCGCCGAGGCAGCCGCTCGACCGCCCGACCCCGACGGAGCCATGTTTCGTGCTGGGCTCGCCGATTTAAATGGCCGTGCGAGCAGCTGGCGCTGCTCGCCTGCCACGCCAGGGAATGCAGCCCGTTCTGTGCTCGATTCACATGGACACAGCGCTGGTAAGGATAGTCTCGCCTGAATTTCAGCTGCGTGCAGTGATCGGTGCGCGCTTTCGTTATCCCTATTTTTTTCTCTCCACATCGGAGCAGCTATCGCTGTGCCACTGGCGCGGCCAAGGCGCTCGCGTCCGGTCGTCGGCGTGCGCCTCGACGAGAACGGATTATCGAGCGGCCGTTTTAGCGGCCAGGAACACGTCTTTCCGCTGCCGCGTGTGCCGTACTTCGTCTGATACCCTGCCGCATCGCTGACTAGCCGGTTGCTAGTTTTGGAGCTCTTGCCTTTGGCGCTGATGTGTAACGACGGCGAGAGTTTTGCGTTGCTTACGTGTGTCTTGTAAATGTCAACATTGTCTATGTACCGTCGGGAGCACGCCATGATTGTGGTTGAAGACATAACTGATGATTGCCTGTTCTTGAGCTACGCACACGCGCGCAAGCTTTTGTCTATTCAGCCATTTCAGAGGGTGTCTGTTCATTTTCACAGTTGTCAGTGAACTTAGTGTAGTGTGATTTCTTAGGGGACTTGTACTAATGGGGTGCAACGTGTTGTATGTCCCGAGTTTCTCACATTAATATTTTCAGCTTGAGCCGCTGTTCATATAAACAAAAACAAATTATTTGTCATGGCTTGCTCAACAGCTGATCTGCAGCAAGTACATTAATATTTCAGTTACTTGTAACACGTCAATCTGAGACACATCTTTTCCTGTGATGTGATGGCATTATTTAGCAGCGTGCACATTTGGGCTGGTTGGTTTATGACTTTAGCAGAAAACAGTGCAAAAAATTACAGGACATATAGAAGGAGGGACCATTGTCTGTCTTCCCGTATCCTGTTCTAGGGCAACACAACATGTGCGTTCAATCTACCTGCTTCATCTTTAGTCCTGATTTGTACTCTAATCTACCATCTTTATTAAAAGGTCACTGTCTACTCAGCATGAAACCATAGTTGTTTGGAGATGTGTGGAGGCGCTACTGCAGCATTGTGAGGTCTGAAATGTGTCAAGAGGTTGTGATGGACAGTTCTTGCTTGATGCAGCCTTGTTGTGCTATCACTGCTATAGAAGAACAGCTCAGAATCGCTCATTTGGTGGCCTTCGAACTTCTCACACAGGTTGTGGGAAGTGTAGCATGTATGTAACTGAAAAATGGACATAAAATTGTATGTTAAGTGGGAAAGCTAGTTTGCATGAATTTTCATGCTGGGATTGAATACACACTTCATGCATAATCGTTGCTTGAACATTTAGTTAATTTTTCCACTCAAGTCGCTCACGACTACCTCAGAGTTCATTAGCTTGTCTCGGAGATTCATCAGCCTTATCTCGGAGGTCATGCCGAGAAGCTGTGTGCTCTAGGTCATGTGTCCAGTGAGTGGTAATGGCAGCGTTTCCTTTGTCATTAAAAATTTTTTTTAACGTTACAGTATTACGTTGCTATTTTGCAACGTTTCCGTGATGCTTCCGCTTGTCTTTTAAACGTCAGATTTTGCACAGGGGTTCCTCTATAGGGATATGCATATTTCGCTTAACTTGTTTGAAATAACACTTTGCACTTACCGCTGCACTGTTCTTGCTGAAATTTTGCAGAAATATCGCACTTTGGAGTCAACATCATTTAGTGTAACGCTCGCCACTGTTAACTGCCCGTTTCGTTTTTTTTTTTTTTTTCTCAAGAACAAAGTGCAAAGCTGCCCTTGCTTATAGGGAATTAGGGATGTGAGCTGCTGCCGCGACAATGCAAGCATAAACTTGTGTCGCCGCCTGCCGGCAGCTAAGCAGTCGGGGAGGATTGCTCCGTGTTGCCCGCTCATGTGGAACAAGCTGCAGGCAGGACAACAGGAGTAGGCCGTGGCGGTGCATGGGCAATAGTAGGCTGTAGCTGAAGCTTCTTAATCAAGCTTATAGTTTTATAAATTTCATTTTTGTATCGCCCCCAAGTAAACAGAAACCCTTTTGGCTTGTTACCTTGAGATTACATCAGAAATCTGTGATTAATTTTGAAGAAATGCTGTACAATGTGCATAGAATGAAACGGAAATGTTTTGTCTGCTTGTAAATCATTTTGATTCAAATTATGATATGTGTTCAGCATCACTTTTGATGTGAATAAAATTGGGTGGCAGGGGCATGATTTTAACGTAAAGTGAACAATCGCCAACCTACTTAACAATAGATAGCCCATGTCCACTAAGGCACACAAATATTGTATGCATATTTGTTCTGTGTACGCTTGGTTGCGGTGGTTTGGTGGATCCCTGTTGGGTGCATGTGGCATGCGTAGGTCTGCATTATAAGCAAGATGAGGGGGCCTACTGGGCTTGCATGGGTTTCTATTGTGCATGACATGCCTGCTACCTGTTGCAGTGATAGCAAAATGCATTTGCGTGCTTTGTGCCATTAAGTGACACTAGCATGCAGAGAATTTTTCTTTTTTACTCAATAAAATTAAAACTTGAATGTGCCTCACGTAAGTTTGTACTACAAGGATCTTGACTTGCATGTACTTAGGTGCTATAGATCAAACAGGTGGCAAGAAGCAGGATTTACTTCTTCACATGCAACCCTTTGTATACAATCTGTACATAATGTAACCTTGGCTCATTTGCATACCATGCCATTGAGGGAATGTATAAGAGCAGTTAGCCATGCATGTGAATGCGTGCATCTGGTGGAGTCGTGTGTTTTGAGTGAGATGCTAAAACTGTGGTTTGAAAAAAATTTCATTCATGAATTTATTATTGCGTGTTGGAGGGAATAATCATCGTACTTCTGTAAAGCCGCTGTGCCAGGCTGCCATGCAACTCAACAGAACTGTGTTTTTCTTGCAGTTCTCCAGCCACTGTTGTGCAAGGCTTGAATGGGGACTCTGAAAGCTCACCGAATGAAGATAGCAAAGGCTTAGACAAGTGAGTGTTGCCTTTTGCTTGCATAGAAGTGGGATGAATAAATGCGTGCTTCATCAGAGGTTATCAAGCTTTATTCTGTGTGATTGGTGCCTTCTCTGGAACCCACTGCTCTATTTGAGTGGCAGTTGCCCAGCATTCAGAGCTGGGATCAGCAGACTCCAGTTCACCTTAGGCTGTGACCATGGTCAATTCTCTCCAGTGGATAAGCATGAGCATTTCTACTCTGATCAATTCATTCCGTGTTTTGGACAAGCCCTCACTTGTCTCTGAAAATTACCAATGGTGGTTTATGGACAATAAAGCACACCCATTATGATTATACTGGTCCTTTAGTGCCGTCGACTGTAGGGCTTGCCTTATCAATTCAATGTATTGATAGTAGATATTACACTTACATAGTGTAGGCGTGTGCAAATATTTGAAACGTTTGGAACCCGAATCAAATATTATCCTATTCGATTAGGTCCTCGAATCAGTCACTATTTGCTACCCCGAACAGGTGTCAAGTGCAAAAGGTATAAAGTAACAGCACGAAAGGAACAAAGACCACAGGACAAGTGCTTGTGCTGTGGTCTTTGTTCCTTTGTCGTCCTTGTTCCTTTCGCACCGTTACTTTATACCTTTTGCTCTAATTATGAACCAACTAGTCCTCATTAAGTTGTTATTGGTGTCAAGTGCTTCAGTTGGTCAACTGTGCATGATCGAACATGAAACTTAAGTGAAAATGCAATAACTTTCATTCCAGCAAGCTGTGTCACTCAGGGAACCAGATCTTTTTTGCTGAACTGCAATCACTCGCACTCAAATTTTGTTCAGATGTAGCATTCAGAAATAGGTATTGTTTGTTACCATACCGTATTTATTCAACCATAAGGCGAGGAGGGTGCAGTTGGGGGACCTACGAAAAATCTAAGTATGCACACTAACATAAGGCAATATACAGTAGCCAATAGATTATTCAGATTACGTAGCACACTAACATAAGGCAATATACAGTAGCCAATAGATTATTCAGATTACGTAGCACACTAACATAAGGCAATATACAGTAGCCGATAGATTATTCAGATTACGTAGGGACTGGCCAAAATACCGGATGATCGAAAGCTCGAGAAAAAAACTGATTTGCATGGCAAAAAAAGTGCCTTGATTTCATGAGTAGCGACAAAAGTTGCGTGAATGAGATGCTGCACGTGCATGTTTACATATGACCACATCAGCGTATTTCTGCCATTGTCGTGCGGTCTCCGTGTACACTGGAAAATAGTCAGAGCTCGCACTAAATCTTCATCCCCTGGCAACTTGGAGAGGTGTACCACTTTCTGCCAATGGACTGCGGGTTTGCAACTTTCGTTGTGCGGCACTTCTCGCGCTTCATCGTGGACAGCACGGACAGTTAGGGTGGAGCTGGCTAATGATAGCGAATGATCAAGATGTCGCTCATTCTGCTCATCGTGGTGCCCGAGTTTTCACGCCGTCGTACAGACAAAGTCCGAAACATCAAATGATGCGCTGTAGGGTGTCTCGCACTGCGGTCATCGTACATGCAGGGGGGGGGGGGAGACAGCTGGGGAGTTACTGCGAATTACAGCGCACACCGGGAACAAGGACAGGAAATGACGAGGACAAGCTCTGACTTCCAACTGTTTGTTTAGGGCAAGTAACATATATATGCACATGTGAAGTGTATATACCGGGTGTTTCAGCGAACACTTTCAAAAATTCTTAAAGGTTGCCTGTGGCAGGTAGCACAATTCTAGTTTATGAGCTGGTCTACTTGAAGAGGCGGACATTACTTGCACGAGAAATTGAAATGCATAATCGAATAATTAACAAAAATTCACTAATTAGGTTTTTAACTAATTACCTGATGGCCCACATTGCAATTTACAAATTGTAGCCGGGGAGTTCGCAAGGCGATCCATCCACTTAGAATGAATTCTCGGGATGACACCAGTTTTGAGATATTAATTCCCGAACTTTGCCGAGAAATGCATTGGCGTTCCAGTTAGTTTCTTAACAAAATGTTGTTTTATGCATTGAAGCACAAAATTAATTGGAACACCAATGCATTTCTCCGCAAAGTTCGGGAATTAATATCTCGAAACTGGTGGCATCCTGAGAATTCGTTCCAAGTGGATCCGTCTTGCGAACTCCCCGGCTATAATTTTTAAATTGCAATATGGGTCATTAAATAATTAGTTAAAAACTTAATTAGTAAATTTTTGTTAATTATTCGATTATGCATTTCAATTTCTTGTGCAAGTAATGTCCGCCTCTTCCAGTAGACCAGCTCAATAACTAGAATTGGGCTATCTGCCTGAGACAACCTTAAGCAACCTTAAATAAATTTTGAAAGTGTTCGCTGAAACACCCTGTATATATATTACTCATTAGCACTTGTCCTTGTCATTTCCTGTCCTAGTTGCAGTGTGTGCTGTAATTCACAGTAAGATGGAACACCAACTCGCCCAGCTTCAAGCCTTGTTGCTTGCTAATGGGGACGTATAGTGGCAGCATTGCAACAATGTCCAAGAAATCGATTGGCCCCTGCAACTGCCTCAGCTTAGTTGATTCCTAATCTGACATGCAGAAAACTTATAAAATGGACACATCCTAGTAAAGGTCACTTCTTGGCATGGACCTGTAACAGCTGTCGAAGCAGCACTTTTTTTTCTTCATGGCTCGTTGATGGTTAGGTGCAATATTCAAGAGTGTTAAAACATAGGTGTGTATGAAAATGTCACTGCCTCAAAATTATCCATTTAGACAACTGTCCCAAGGCACTAATAAAAAGTTAACATTAATTAGTCTTCTGAAGCTCACATTATTAGCGGCAAAGTATGTCCGCCTCGCCTAGGAACTCGTCTGCAAAAACGCCATGTTCGCTGCACTCATTACTGTTTTATAAAATATCTGTATTAAAAAAAAATGTTCTTGAAAGGGCCCTTCACCAGGCCATATAGCAAATTTTGGTTATACGCTGGAAATGATGTGCCTTTTAGGGAGCGTTCTACCGCAAGAATTTTTCAAAAATTTGTTAATAGCAGAGATAAAAATATTTTAGTGCCGCAAACCTATGATTTCAGGAGGAGTGTGTCACCAACATACACTCTCTCCACTTGCCCCCGTCTAGCCTATGCAAGTGAAATTCCTTCCCGGCATTCCCCATAGCGAAGCTGGAGGATCGCGTAACGCATATATCACGGGCCCATCTTCTTTTTTTTTTCTCGTTATTTTGCTGCACAGCGCACGATTGACACAAAATGAAATAGTTTCACTGTCTGCATGCGCGGCTGCACGACATGGGGACAAGCAGACAATACGGAAGTACATCTCTCTTGCTAAGGCACGAAGTAAAACAAAAACGCGCAGACAAATACTGATGTTGCTTTGAATAAATCTCGAACTCGCATGTCACTATGAGTGACGTCATAGCACTAACATGTACGTAGCAGGGGTGCAACAGCTGCGCCAAAGCCGCGATATATGTTGCAATTGCGCCACGCTGTGCCATAACACCCGACCACTCGCGAAATTTCTTGGTTACGCTAATTTCAGCGGGAAATAAAGGCCTTGTTGGCAACTTGCAGCTTGACACTCCATCCAATCCAGTCCCATCCAGTAGCGCAGACGAGATCCAAACTAGAGTGCCCAGATGAGACGTTGGTACAGTGTACTAGAACTATTGAGTGGTGTGTACTAGAACTATTGAGTGGTGCGACCGAAGCCGGCGCACCTTGCATACCAGCGTCCGTCCCCTCTTTTGTAGAAATTAGCGGTGGTGCTGGCGTTCCCCACTCTTGAAGCAAGTTGGCGCGCTCCGGCCTGTAATGGGTGTGTGCGTGCGCGCATGTGAGCTCTGCTGCACATTTGTGACTCAAAAAAAATAAGGAAGGGGGGGGGGGGAAGCAAGGAAGGAAAAAGGAAGTGTTTAAATCACTGTTATGCACCTGGGTGTAAGACTGGGACGCTCGCACATACCAAGGCCGCAAGCTATCGCTTTTTGACAGCTCCCAGAGATGAAGAGTGACAACTTGTGTGGGAGAGAAATGGGTGCAAACTTAATAAGCTCGTCGGCACTGATTGCACTGTGTGTGAGCTTCACTTAGAGCCTCATTTCATTGTGAGAGACTGCGGGCACATAACGGAACAGTAGTTCGAGTACCAAGAATGAAAGCAATTATTCGACCGGACGAGGTGCCGACTATTTTGCCGAACATGTGCGTTGATATCTAACCAATAAAACACCGGCACCGCGGTCACTGACGAAACGGCGTCAGTTCGCGTCTGATAATGACGGCGAAATTTGTTGCATTTTAGAGAATGCTGATTTAAAGCAACTGTGTGCAGCAGAATTATGATTTCAGACACTACACTCTTTACAGAAACCCACTAAGGAGAGCACATTAAAGAAAAAAAAAAAACGGAACAAAGCTTAGAAATCTGTAAATTTGCTTTAAAAACGGATATCACGGTTGTGTGAACTGCATCTGTTAGAGCATCTGGAGCGGAAAAATGTTATATATCAATGTACAGCTTAGAAGAAATTTACAATGTTTACGAACATTTTTGAAAATTCCTGCTAAGAAATATGGGTGTATTTCAGAGCATTATATACAATACATCAATTTTGCGCACTGTAGATATCCCAGTAGATTATTGCAGTATAAAAATTTGTGATATTTTGTTTATACTTAGTTAAATTTGATGCTTGTCTTTTGTTTTAGTTTCACAATATTTCTATGAAAAAGATGGACAGCTACATTCTACTTCCTACACTACGATAATTTGAAAGTTTTCTTTCAAAATGGAACAGACCCCACCAAGAACGGTGCAGTGGATGCTGTGCAAATTGATTGTTCTTTTTTTTTTTTTTTTCGCATGCATTTAGGTATAAGGTAGGTTCTTGCAGTTCGAATAAGGATTCTCATTATTGACAATATCTACCAATAGCCTTCGGCAGAATTGCAACTAAATGAAAAATTATTATACTAAAACGCGTACTCGTTTATTTTTCTCGAGTGACTGCCTTTCACTGCCTAACAAATGTTATCACTCCGCTCAGGACGCATGCATCGGAAGTTCCTCGAATGTTATCGATGGGTCAATCCGCTGTCTGTTGTCACCGAACCTTGCGTAATCTGATTGCACGTATGTGCGTCGCAAATTATGTAGTACTTTCTGGAAGACATGCTGGCACCAGCGATTACTCAGGCGCCTTCGATGACTCATTCGTAGAGAGTCATGTATAAAAGCCGACGCGCTCGACCCACTGATCAGATTTTCAACTGTGTTCACCGCTTTCGTTATGCGTCGAGTGCAGCCGGTTTTTCTGGTCACAAGTTCGCCCACTGAAGAGTCTTTTGCCATTCACAGTTTTGCTGCTGTGTTCTCGACCGTCACTACCACGTGACAATACAGTTATTGCAATACTGCTCACACACTCCGCTGTGCTCATTAGAATGCGTTTTGTGCAGGAAAATTTGTAATAATTAAGAAGGCAATAAAATGAATGACGGGCACTGATCGCTCCAATAGTGATGGTTGATCCACTTTCCAAGCAGTAGGTTAATAATACGGTTTTCTAGAATGAGGTTATTGTCGCGCCCCAATCATCTTGCGCATAATTTTTTTTAAACTTTCCGATCATGCCAGGTGCTCGCCCAGCACAGATTAATTGTAACCGAGACAGTAATGTAGTTCAGTTGCGATGAAACATTAATTTCTACATTCCTTTAGTGGAAACTTGCCATTTCTGCAAACGCACCGGCAAGCAGCCGCCTGCGAGGCCGGACGACGCTTTCAAGAGTGGTCGACTACAGCACCGCCGCTACTTTTCTACACGAAAAGGCCCTCTCCACGGCCGCCGGTCGCGCCACTCGAAATATTCTAGTACACTCTAATGTTGGCATGTTTGGTGGTGGGCACCAAAGAATATTTTCGCTGATGCTTGCAGTGAGGCGTGTTGTATATGCAGTAAAATGTCGCGGAGACGCGGTGTGCGCATTGCTTGCAGTAACGAAAGCAGTTCGCCATTTCCGCGTTGACTCAACAAGATCCTTGCCGTATCCGTGCACGCGGTCATGAGCAGAGCAGGTACGAATACTCCACGGGGGGAAACTCGCTTGAATGGTACAGCAAGCGAACCGGCACTGATGGCGTGAGCTTTGTAGGTGACGCAATGCACAAAACTAGCAAGGGTTTGGTTCCACGCGACAACAGGCACCGCGGTAATGAAACGGTGCCGATTTTCGCTGTACACCACCGAAACGCCAAAAGATTGTCAAACAGTCACTACGTGTTTCGACTACCGCCGGAACGTCGCGACATATTGTCAGAAAAAAAAAAAAACGAAAGGGAACCACTCGTGAGGAAATGCATGTGTACTTTCCATGTGTCTGGCGGAAAACGTTGCGTGCAGTGCACTGCTAGGTGCAGTGCATTTTCGCTCTGCCATCGACGCAGACATGCATTTCTAGTCTGTCTCGAAGGTACTACATACAGCTGTTAACATGCTCACAAGAGTGCCTCTTTAAGCCTTCATTCTGATAATGCATGTGCATGTTTTCCATGAAAGGAGTATACTCATAATGTTGTGAATACTAGGATGTTACCAGTGCTTTATATTAATGGGATATAAAGCTGTTCATTATTCGAAGAATATGGGGATAATCGGAACATCAAGTGCCATCTATAGACTTCCAGCAAAGGGCCATCCGTCTTCTTGTAGAAGGCACGGCGAAACGAAACTGCTCGCTTGACAGCATAGCTCAACGCATGCTGCTGCTTTTACCTTTGTTCTGAGGTGTCCTCCCACTGCTGCTCGCAGCTACATATACGCGCATTTGCAGGATTGCTCATGTTATTGTGCTGTGCTTGAAGCTGGAGCGTCTGTAAGCAACTAAGTCTTCAACTTGGGAAAGCCTGAAGCACAAAAGCAGTGTGAGAATTAAGCAGTGCACAGAATGCAAGTAAGGGAAAACACATGCAATGCTCTAGTGTATTAAAATTTGATACTTCCGGCGGTGAATGGCAGAAAACAGATCATGGAATAAATTAAAGGCCAATTCACACTGGCAACTGATAGTTTCGTGCCGCCAGTTCCAAATGGTTGCTGTTCTCGAAAAGCGACCAGTTTGGGTAGTCCCAAAACTGCTGAACCACTCAGACACGCAGGAACAGGACGTCTGCATACGCTGATACTTATTTTATGTGGTGATTCAATTGTGAGCAGATGGTGACTGGCTGGTCGCACTTGTTGGTGTGAGCATCGGTTGCCTTCAGTCACGTTTTGGTCACAAGTTGGAAATGGTCGTGCGACCTCAAGTCACCACCCTCACCCCTAACTAGGTGATCACGTTTGTCTTCCGCTTTCACAGGACATTTACATGCAACCTGACTTGTACAATTTTCCCTCTCGAAGTGAGAATTCAACGCGAACAGAGAACCACAGTTCTCATTATTTGTATGCGTGGAGCTTTATCAGCTTTTAAGAACAGCACTAGTACTGGAGCTTCAATTTTTTTACTGACACATTTGTTTGCAGGCACAACAAGTCTGGGCAGTTGTAATGCTTTGCAAGGTTGTTTTAGGAGCTTCAGTCAAAAATTCAAGTGCGTATGAGCAATTGTGTTGCGTACTTGGCTAGCGAAAATAGGCTCGGCAAAAGTATTTCAAAGCAGTGCGCCTCTTGAGAATGCCGTCCATATGGACATTCGAGGGTGCAAAAACAAGCAGGTGTGGCTTCGTTGATTCGTCGGGGCACAATGGAGTTCGCTGTCCATTAATGACTGGACAATCAAGGCGATCGTTGCCACACGGCAACGATGCTGAGTCGGACAATATACACGCACTTTGCAACTACACCTCAGAGATGGCAGACGCAGCCAGTGTCGCCAGATCACAATGCATTTGTATATCCCCTGTTTGATATGTTATTCGATTCTATTCTATTCGCTTTTTTGTTACTATTTGATTTGTATTCATTTCAGTCTCTAAAAAGTACTATTCGCACACTTCTATGGCATAGTGCATTGTTGGAATAACTCAGGAAGTTAGGAAAGCTTTGCCTATCTACCACTGTAGTTCTGTTGATTCGAAATTTCGCTTTTTCTCTTAGCTATACATTAGCAAGCCGCACAACGAAATGTCTTCCCAATGGCAAAACCATGGCCAGCATATGTGCAGACTGTACACATGCACAGCCCTAATATTTTTTCAGTAAATTGCATTGTTGCTGCTCTGATTTTTTTCCGCCACTGCTAGGTTCCAAACCCGAAATGAAACTCGTCTTTTTGTTAAATTTGTCTAAAAATAAAAGCCGCACAATGAAATGTCTTCCCAATGGCAAAACCATGGCCAGCATATGTGCAGACTGTACAGATGCACAACCCTAATATTTTTTCAGTAAATTGCATTGCTGCTGCTCTGATTTTTTTCCGCCACTGCTAGGTTCGAAACCCGAAATGAAACTAGTCTTTTTTGTTAAATTTGTCTAAAAATAAATTAAAGGTGTTAAACGGGCACTAAAAGAAAACATTAAGTCAAGCTTAAGTGATGGATTAATTTGTAATCTAGTATGTCTAAACTGTCATTTTTCCAAGAGCAGAACATTTATTAGAAATACTGCACAAACAAGATAGGATCTCTACAACAACAGTGAGGAGTTGGAAACAGCTACCAGTGATACTGAAAGCCCTGTATGTAATCTGTATACTGTAGTCAAGTATATGAAAGAAAAATTTTATTAAATTTTCCTTGATACTCATTGGCACTGTTTCCTCGCTCTACACTATTGATGATATACGTGCTATCGAAGTTACATGTAGATGCCTTTGCTATTCAGTAGCTGGAATAGAAATGAGCATCCCCTGTGAAATAGGCTTGTGGCAGGTGCCACTGAGCTATACTTATTTATTTTTAGTGTTTCTTTAAGGTGCTGCTTGTCATCCTACTTGCAACAATAGAATTCAGACAGCAGCTATAGACCTTTTACAGTGAGCAGCCTAGGTACTGCGCACCAGGGGCTTCGACAGGCCTGCCGTCATTGAATGCCTTCTGAATGGAGAACAAGCTTAGCAAGCATCAGCCGCCGCTATAGAAATGGTCTGCCGTGAGACTGGGAACCACTGAGTACTATTTATTTAAAATGTGGGAGAGCAGAGGGAAAACGTGCCCTATCGTGAACTGCAAGAATTACGACGAATGTGTGTGTGAGATGAGACTGTGTGCAAGTTTCGTCCACCTCAGCTGCACAAGGAATTCTCATACAGAAAAGCGTTCATCATGCACACCTCGCCGCAAAGCAAGCACAACAAGCTCTACTGCCAGCGATAGCCAATTGCAGGCCATGACCGGCAACTGATTGCCTGCAATAACTGCCAGGCTATCATCTGCAGCAACACTGCGTTACCACTACCGCTGGCACAACATATCAAGGAATGTTGAACTTCAATAAGCATGCAAGTTAGCACTACGTCCTCCCTACGCAAGCGTGAGTTACATGTAACTCAAGAAACTTCACTTTCCATAGCAGCGAAGTCAGACATGGAATATAATGTGCGGGCACCAACAGCAGGCAAGCGAGCGATCGATCGATCACTTACAACATTTTTGTTCATGTGTACGAGAATACATATTAATCTGCACTGCTGGTGACAAGAATTATGTGGTCAGGACACATCACCACTGTCGGAGCAGTTCAAAAATGGGCATTTTCTGCACGTGCACACAATACTATTCCCGAATGAAGTTGTTGCACATACAGTTGACAACAAGCGCACGCCTGTAACAGCCTTACAAATCTTCTGTTATAAAGACGAGCATAAAGGGTAAAAGCAAACATCAGGCTGTTACATTTGTCAGCTTCAGCCAGTAAGTTTGCACAGTATTAAGATTACAGTGCTGACAGAATGGATAATCCAACGTATATTTACACTGCCTCTGCATCATTGGCCAAAGTCTTATGTCGTCTACCCGTTCAGTGCTAAGTGTGATGCACGGTCATGGCGTGTTCGCTGAAATAGCGGCTGCACCATGGCCATTGTGAATATCGATCAGAAGGTGCTCATTGGTGGGCGCTGTAATGTGAGCAGATATGGCAGCACCCATGGGTACGGTTCTGTAAAAAGTGTATGCAGTAATACCTCATTAACTCGAAGTAGCAAAAATTGAGAAAAAAAAATTCGAGATAAGCAAAGTTGCGGAAATTGCTGTGAAAAGTTAAGTTCTTTCTAAAAAAAATTCACTACTGACCAGCTTTTAAACAAGAGCTTCTAAACTGGATCTTCGTAAAAGTTTCACAGAAAAAAAAAATTCAAGCATAAACTCCTCCCGGAGTTGTTTAAGTATGCATAAGCATTGTTCCACTTGCTCATCTCCACGCAGCCCGGTGTCATTATTAGTGTCATGACACTTGATCCGGCCAGTACAAGCCACAGTGCTGCGGCGACAGAACTGGTGCGGACGGGGGCGCTAGGTTGATTGATGACGCAAGCAAAGTATTGCAGGGATCTGCTGCGAAGCGCACAGACAGTGCCGACTGCTGGTAACTCCACGTGGTGTTTTTGCCGCTTCGCTCGCTGCTGCGTGCTCTTTCTTGAACGTGATCGTCCTTAAGCAAGGCAGGGACGGACGGACGGCTTTCTCGTTGAGTAAGCATAGAAATGATTATGCCATTTAAAATAAAAACATACCAGAGGTATCAACCAGCTCCGTCTTGTGGCACTGCAATTTTATTTAAGTGCAGAAAAAAACTGCCTAAGGCTTCGCAGTAGCACCTAGAAAGGCATCCTCGAGCTGCTTCACACATTGCATGAGCCGATCGTTCCCGCCGCTGCACTCAGCTTTATTTCGCAGCAAGTGAAGCATGTTTCTTGCTACGGGGGGCTGATGTCGGCACCTCTCGAGGCCCTTCGTCGTCGTTGCCATCGTCTTTACCGTCCCCTCCGTTTGTAGCCATCCCAGCGATTTTGGCGTCAGTAAATTCGCCTGTCACCGGTTCATCCTGCTCGCAAAGCTCGTACTCATGCCGCGTGTGTTGCGTAGAATAAAATTAAAACAAAATATTTAAAAATTTTAAATTATGGGGTTTTACGTGCCAAAGCCACGATCTGACTATGAGGCACGCTGTAGTGGGGGACTCTAGAAATTTAGACCACCTGGGGTTCTTTAACGTGCACCTAAATCTAAGTACACGGGTGTTTGTGCATAATCAAAATTAAAACGGAAATCGCGCCTCGGATGGTAAATAACGGATGTTGCATAAAAACGAAACAAACTGCGTCAAGCATGCTATTTTGTAGGGCCTGCGTTTGAGCACATACAAGTCTCTCCCGTCACATGACGTGCCACATGGTTGCTTGACAAAGTTATTTCTCTAGTTTCCGATTTCAGGTTCGAGGAAAGCGTCTGCTTGTGGTAGGTGGGTGCGGCAGCCTCGCGCGAAGCTTGTTGAACGGTCTGGCGGTGGAGTTTTACGTGCGAAGCACTTTAGGGGGGGCCCGAGCTATCGGCGGCGTCCGTTGCGTGTGATCTGTCGTGATTACGCTCACAAAAAAGTGCTCAAAACAGGGTGAAAACAAGTGCAGAATTGATCAAAACCCGTTCAAAATAATTTAAAAGACAGGAATAATCAAGCATTAAGTGCATTAACTATCAGAAAATCAATAAAATCTGTTCCAAAACACCACCAGACTGGTACCAGCGCAGCGCAAGAGAGGGCGCCATCACCTCACAAGCGCTCGATTGCTTCGCACTTCCCCAGGAATCACGTTAGTGGAGCTGCATTAGCGCTGTATTTTTTGTTCCACTCGCGGTCGGGATTTCAAGATATCCGCAATTTGGCCCAAAAATACTTCGAGATAAAGGGCAATAACTACATGGCACGTATGAGAAATTGTTTGGTGCTGCGGAAAATTTCGACTTAGCCGATGTTTCGAGATATGCGAGTTTGAGTTAACAAGGTATTACTGTAGTTTCTTGTCGCAGCTGCCCAATGTTACACTGATGACAAAAACTGTGAATGAAGTAATTATAGTGCAAGACAATAAATAGTTCAGCTTACCTCGAGGGGCTTCGCACGCTCTGCTTTTGGCACCTGGGCACTACTGATGGGAAAGCCCACGGGTATACAGCAGGAAGATGTCTGCGCAGCTGCAGACAGATGTTTCAATATGTAGCTCCCTACAAAAAGCCTAAGCTCTGTCCTGCATGTGCATAGTCATGACATGACTCTAATGTCACATGTCCAAAGTGTTGATGTGGCTTTTTGATATGACTACTATGCAACGCTACACTTACACAGTAGCTTCACAAACACCACCTTTTGAACTTGAAAGTGTGAAGGAAACAAGGTTTGTTAAAACTTCTTCTTCACCGACCCAGTATTACGTTTCGTTATTTCACTGAACTGCCGTGTTGTTAAGCAAAAGCTCTTCCTGTGTGCTCATTTGATGGTCTCCATAAAATGGCGCTGTAGAACCCCGGAATCGTACTAACCAGCAACTGAACAGCCCCCAGGACTGACTGACAAGCCCATGCATTGACTCACCAGGAAGAGTGGAACCTACTCAACCAACTGCCCTCATCTGCCCACCGACAGCCTCCTGCTGCAAGTAGACGAGAAATCATCTGAGATATGGTAAGCCTCATCTTCAACGACATTGACAAGGCACTCTGTGAAGCAACGCTTATTCACCTGATGAGTGCTCGGCTTGAGATGCATCTGGAGAGGCTGTGCTTCTTTGCCGAAAAATCTCACTACTGACTCCAGCCAACAAAATATACGAAGACGGGGCCCTTCGTATTTTGCATGCAAGTCTAAAACCAAATCTGATATTGAGAGAAGGCAGAGCATAAACAGTTATGACGTATAGATTTTAAAAGAAAATTACGAGCCTATTGCTCTTGTGCCTTGAATCGTTGCAAGACATTGAACAGGTAACTGATGGCAAGATATAATCTTCAATAAAACTGTGGAATTTAAAGAACACACAAATGGGTCTAGAACCACTACCAGAAGCAACACCGCCAGCGACATGGCTTATGGAATGGAAGATAACCATCAAGTGATGTAATTTTTTTACTTTAGGATCACTGCAAAAGCATAAGAAGACGAGCTGGAAGCAGCACTTGCAGCCACACTAATACTGCAAGAGCCTTTCTGCAATGTGCAAGGCGCGAGACCAGTTGAACTTGCAACACACAAACAGTTATTCATCTGATCGACAACAGTGTGGGATTTCACAAGGACTTCGTGAAGAGTCAGTACTGTCAAGACAAAACCTGTACTTAAAGGCTCCAAAACAAACTGGAGAATCCAAAATAATTTCTGGCTGATCGTTCTTCCTGTGTGCTTCAGTATGGATCTCGACAACGTAAAGTTAAATTGACGAGGGCCAGTATAATGCAAGAATTGCTTTTCTTCGATTTTATTCCTTTATTATCCATTGTTCACGATTGGCCAATCCCGATGATAATGTGGGTGGAGCGCCGCTTGAACCGCTGAAAAAGCATGAAAAGGAATCGCACTCAAATCGAATCATTGCATTATCCCAGCCCATACGTCCGGAAACATTTTTCTTTTATGGGCACAGCTCTGCTATCCTGATAGCAGTGCATTTTGTCTCGCGGGCATCAACTTGCTACACAGCTTGATGGAGCCAACTATGCTTGTGAACAACTTTTCTTGGCTATGAAGGTAAAAAAGCTATGGGTGCGGAGCTTCTCCACTTGTGTTTGTATGCAAAGTAGTCCTGTCGAGTTTGGCGCCGGTTTTGGTTTCTCTGACCTTGGGGGGCATAGCTCCTTTACTTTTGTGAAGGCAGACACAGTTAACTCTGGCCGAATTTCGCAAGCTAATCAGTGTTTATAGATATCCCATATGTATCAAGTTACGAGCAGCAAGCAAAGCAGCCTGCATTGATAAAACCGGCGCAGCATAAGTCAGCTCGTTCACTCGTTTGCGCACGCAGACGGTTGTGATTTTCTTATGGGTTTGCCTGGTTTTCGTGTAGACATTGCACACACTTGTTTGTGTGCTTCGGCAGCCATTTATGGAAGGTGGTCATCAATCTGTCAAGAGAATGGACAGGTGAGACAGCAGGCGATAACACTCACCAGAAGACAAGGGTGCCTTTTTGCCTTTGAGGAGATGGTCTTGCATGTGCGAAGATTCGACGGCAGACTAAAAAGTACAATCTCAGTAGTTTATTCTCGAATTTTACGTGTCGTTTCAAATTATGTGCGCTAGAAAACAAAACAATTATGTTCAGTATTTTCCACGCAAGAAAATTGAATAACTTGTGGGCCTACTTCCAGCAGCAGTGTCACAGGTGCGCTTTGGTTCTGTAGCCTCCGCTTCATTGCCAAAAAAAGCTGTTTGTGAGTATAGATGAGCCGAAGTAATGGCATCATAAATTGTGTAGTGGTAATAAGTGCTGCAAAAGTGTGTCAAGACTGCTGTTATTTACAAGGATGGAGGCTTTCGATGGTACGCTTCAACCAAAGATGCCGTTGCACCATTAAAACCCATAAAATATCAGATAGAGGCTCTTGAACTGATAGCTATATCAGTATTGGTGATAGCCAGGTGGGACTGGAAGAAGTAAAAAGCGTGATGTGATTGCTCATTCAACACCGTACACAGTGTGTACATATAATTCCAGTCAGGTTAGTACCAAAATACCACTCCACGTAGGCTGATGTGGACTGAAGGTATCACGTAGGCCTGGTCAACGCGCTAGTCGCATGCTGTTCGGCACCGCACGGTGCCTGCCATAGAAATTTGTTTCCGTCAAGCTTCACTCACTGTGAGAACAATATACCTCAGGCTGCAGTCAGTGTATCAACGCTGTAAATGACGTTCTCTTCTGCTGGCCTCCTCATCGGCGCTCTGTGGCTTGTCACATCTCCGCATTGCGCGGCTGCCCGAAACTTGTTCAATAAAGCAGAATTATTCCTCAAGCCACGACTAGCTTACGTGTTTGTTTTCATAAACGTCGTGATGTGCGTAAAGTATGCTGCCAGTGTCTGTGCATTGTTGCAGTTCAGTGAGAATGTACAGATTTATTTTCACAAGAGCCAGCAAAAGTAGCAGGAATTACGCTTCACGGCCTAATTTGCGGAGTTTATTATGAACTTCCTTCAATGCTAGAAGAGCACAATGCATCGTCAGGGTGGCTCACGAGCACAACAAACACAGGCTGCTGTGACACCTTTGGTTCTCTACGAAAGCTGTGCACTAGCTTCAAGTGAAGAAGTGTTCACTGCAAGCGCGGAACAAACACACCAAGAAATAAAACCAAGTAGCAAACCTGGGGCTTCGATCATGCTTTTTGGTTTTCGATTAGCTTTTGTTCTGGCTTTTTAGTAATGCAGATAGCGCTGCCCGTCAGATTTCTCCAGTTGCCCACAGAGGTTGAAGGTAGGTGTAGTCCTCGCTCAGCCAGTTGTCCTTTCGGGTTAAACATGCAGAAGCGCGCGCGTGTGTGCATATATGTATGTATGTATATATATATATATATAATACGAGACTGCGCGCAATGGGACAAAGATGACGTTGACCGTTGGGGTGAAGAAGACGACGATTGAAACGATTGTCTTTCCGCCATCTTTGCAGTGCTACAGCTCGCTGTATTTATTTTGTAAATATATTTTCATTTATACCGTTTCCCGTGGCAATATATATATATATATATATATATATATATATATATATATATATATATATATATATACATATAATCCAGTTCAAAACCATGATTCATTCCCAAAATTTCAGAAGTCCCTTTAACCCCCCTTCCCTCTGCTGAAGGAAATCCCGGGTGGGCTAATGAATTGTTTTAGCCTTTCGCCATTGCTTCAGACATGACTCGCGCGCTGCCGTTATCTCTGGGATCGGCCTCACGGATCAGTACATAAGAATAATGGAAAATGAAGTGGAACTTCAAAGAATTTACAGTTTTCAGCGCAAAGACGAAAAGACGAAACAACAGAAGACAGAACGCTGCTTTGTATGGAAATGAAATGGAACATTACAACACCGGGCCCTGGGTCCGTACAGTAACGTTCAATTTTCAATTCTTATCGTGCGCCGAGCCGAGTGGGCTATCTCTGCGATAATGGTGGCACGGCGGCGGCTGAGCCAGAACATGTTTTATCTAGGGGCATTACGAGCCAGTGACGAAGAGCCACAAGAATTGAAAATGATAAACGTTAGAATGCTTGAATGGCAGAAACTTTCTACTTTTTTTTTTTTTTTTTAAGCGTGTTGCACGTTAGTGCCACCACTTCGACTCGCAAGGCGCTGCAGCAGGACATAACGCGATAGTAAGCAGGGCAGCGTGACGAAGCACGGACAGGCGGACATATATGTGTTGCACCGGCATGTAGCTTAGTGGCTGTGGCGTCACGTTGCTAAGCTCGAGGTCGCGCGTTCGATGCCGGCCACGGCGGCTGCATTTCGATGGGGTCGAAATGCAAGGAAATGCTTGTGTGCTACTTAGATTTAGGTGCACGTTAAAGAATCCCGTCAAAGAACCCCAGGTGGTGAAAATTAACCCGGCATCTCCCGCTAGCCTCATAATTAGATGGTGCTTTTGGCACGTAAAACCTCGAAATTTTGTTTATCTATTGTCGCTTGATTAAACAAGCGTGTGTCATGCTGTGGCTGCTTCTTGCCACGAAAAAGCCCCCTTTCGCGGCGAAGGGCATTTTCTCATTGATATGAACCCGAAAGAAGAAAAAGAACTGTGCGCTTTGAGAGGAACGCCGGCGACACGTGTTTAGTGCGTTCGTGCTTTGCAAGCACGACTTGCAGAGGAAGCGCTAACTTAGTGTGACGTGCAGGTCCTACAGAAGGTGGCACTGTCTGGTGAGGAGCAAACCGACTTGAAACGTTTCAAGGCCACGGTGAGCGCGGTTGCAGCATGGCGTTATTCTTTGGCCCTCGCTTGATCCAGCCAAAGCCGGTCAAGTTTCCTTTGACGAGCAGAAGTAATGCTCTGCTAACACAAAGTAATTTGCGTGGCATGTTTTCCTACCGGTATCATTGGGTATGTATTGTAGGGGCGCCAATTCTTAGTGAGAAAAAACACCTTGTAGACTCTTAGGAATTTCGCCAGGCACCACCTGTGACTCGGAATCAAGCACTGAAATGTTGCAGGAATAGACAGTTTAACGTTAGCGTAATCGCGGGGTTAAGGGAAGTAGCGTTACCGTTCCGCAAATGAACTTTGCAGAAAGCGAGCTTTAGTATAGCGTGATAGTGTAGTTTTCGTACGGGACGCTATTTCATTACGCTTTAAATTTTGCATACATAGTGCACCTAAGTGATTCCATCTATTGCCAAGCTCTAGGTGCGCCGCGTCCGATAAGTGCGAGAAGAAGCGCAATGAAAGCTGGGAGCGCGTTGTACTTGTACTTTCAATGTTTGCCGATACGCGGCGAAATCGGTACAAAATGTCGACCATAGTTTCCAAGATCTTCTGATCTCAGAGGCCATATACCGTCGCACCTATCCCGACTTCACCGATAGGTGGCGCTGCCATCTCGGAAGTTTCTCTCGTTAGGCATCGACGCGTTCGAAACGAGAAGCGATCTCGAGAAATCCACAATGGTATCCATAATACTCTGTCGTCGAAGCGGTCTGAGACTAAGCGAAAGCCGTTGACAGCCATTTGCTACGAAGGAAGTGAATTCTACAAGAGCCACGCCAAATTCAGTTTGAAGCGGGCGGCCAAGACCACCGACATGTTTTACGTAAACTACACAAAGACGGTAACGGTAAATCTGAGATATGGCATGCGCCGTTAAACGATGTGGCTTGTTTAGCGTTCTGCGCATGAGGATTTCGATCCCGCTATTTTACTAAGTCCGCTATTACGCTGAACACGCTAAACCGCTAAGCTAAAACTCACGCGTATCCTCATTTCTGTCAGGTTGACGGGGGTTATATATACATAACACTGCTACTTGCGATAGCAAGTGCACATCACGCAGGTGTAGCACCCAAAGCACCATGAACAGCAGTGGGGAGACTACTGTGACTCCAAAACCTCTGGACTTTCCTCATCGCTTTCTAATGCGCATGACCTTCATGCCCCGAATTTCATCTAGCCTCATAGCACTACTGACCTTTCATTTCTCAACGTGTGCGATATCGTGATTTGCACTAATATCGCCGCTGTGATAACGTACAGGATCCGCGGGTAGCCTGCGTAAAGACTGAAGCACCTGGAGCTTTAATAAAGACGCGTCGGGAACGCCGCCGAGGTCTGGGCGGACGCCGCCGCATGATAAATCGATAGGTTGGATCGTGCCTGAAGAAGACCTTCGCTTGTCCTCGCGATCCGTGGCAGGAGACAGCGCAGAAGGGCACTAACATCAATAACACTGGGAGGGAGAGGTAGGTACAGCAGCGTCTTCCGTCGGCATTCGCGGCATGTTTACATATGCATATACGTTAATAGAACGCATAGGTAAAAGCAACCCCCCCCCCCCCAAAAAAAAAAAAAAAAAAAAAAAAAAAACCTAATTTGCTTCAGATACGCGCAGAAGGGATATGACACACACAGTCGCCCGTCTTACCCTCGCGGTCTTGAATGAAATGCCAGCTTGCTTGTCTGTTGGGAGATGCGCTGACGTCATGCTTACCCAGAAGTCGCGCACGATAGTAGTTTATCTTGATCCGTGCTCAAATTCCGCCACTACGAAATAATCCTGGAATACTGTACTGCAGCCGCGGTCAATGCTCGTGTGACCCAACATACAACTAAGAATTGAGCCCTAGCACAGTGAGATAACTGGTGCGTATGTTGCCGCGGGCACGACAGCGTTAAAGCGGTTAAAGCCCCTGAAAAAAAAAAAAAATTACAAACCTCGCTTGCCGCTGATTGGTTGCCCTGTCGGAACTTCCGGCAGGAGAGCTAGAAGCACTTCCGGCTATGCTGTTAGAGTGCATGCGCGATGTGAGGCCGGCGTGTCGATGTTTGCTCTGCTTGGTGGAATCTGTGATGAGCTGGGGCCGTATTCTGAAACGTTCGCCTAGGCGAAATCAGCATGCGCGCTGATTGGCTGGTTGAGCAAATTGAATGACGTCGGGCTCAACCACCCAATCAGCACATCCAATTTTGCTAAAACAGCCAATCGGCGCACGCCTGAAAGCGAAAAAAGAAATTTCGCCTAGGCGAACGTTTCAGAAAATACGGCCCCTGATTCTACATCGTTAATATTGTCGAGATGACGAGTGACTACTTTAAGGCGCTTAGCACCGAAGCAAAAGATCGGTATCGCCAAAAGCTGATGTTTAGAGGCGGAGAGCTGCCCTATCCGCTGGACGATGATGTCGTGCTATTTTCGTTTTCCTCGGGCTCCAAACACCTTCCCTCAGTTACAACACCGGAGCAACAAGCGTAGCATATTAGTGAGAACATGCAATGAACGCAGACTGTTGTCTTCAAGGTACGTAATGGGACTGCCGAAAACTAGAAAAAAAAAAATGGCACTTTATTCTTCTTTCTGGGGTTTTACGTGCCAAAACCAGTTATGATTATGAGGCTCGCCGTAGTGGAGGGTTCCGGATTAATTTTGGCCACCTGGGGTTCTTTAACGTGCAATACAACACAAGCACATGGGCGTTTTTGCATTTCGTAATGGCACTTTTATTGCTGCAAGATAGAAGATGAAGTTGTAAGGTGTGCATGTGTACATGTACATATTTTCTGCGTCATATGCCTTGTTTCTGCTTTTCAGTATGCATTCACAAATAACTGTACATTCTCAAGTCATTTAGTGCAAGACAGCTAGGTCGACTGAAATGGGACTAATTTAAGTGCTCGCGAATTTACCACACTTCTAACAAAATGAAACCTGTAGTGTTGGGCACGAGATTGCAATCCATAATTGGCCTCCGTTAATTCGTAAATACTTTTAGAATGTGGCTGAACCTTCCTACATGCATGCACGGAAATCGCTAGCTTTTCTGCGATTCTGCTCCGCGGTACCGATACGAATGCTCACATGCCGCCGCGCTGACTCGGCGGTTACGGTGCCCGGTTGCTGACCCGAAAGATTCCGTTTGGGGGCCCCGGCCGTCGCATTTAGATCGAGGCGAAATGCTAGAGGTCCGCGTACTGTGCGATGTCAGTGCACGTTAAAGAACCACAGGTGGTCGAAATTATCCGGAGCCCTCCACTGCGGCGTCCGTCATAGCCCGAGTTGCTTTGGGACGTTAACCATGATAAACCAATGTGCACATATACCTAGGGTAGTAAAGCTGCATAAGTGCACTTGTGCCCCAGATACGAAAAACATTAAAATAAAACGGCGGCAGGCATGGCACCCGCTAAACAATAATTTAAACTCGATGTTCGTAGCATGGCGTTCCACGCCGAGGCAAGAAACGACGAGCAAGCTCGGGGCGAGAGTCGAGCTGCTCTTGCGTGAGTTACACGACATACGGCCAGAACAATCGCGCAGTAGCACTTTTATTATTCCGAATTATAGCAGTCCAGCTACTCCACGAACGTGCCTTGGATGAAGTGAGCAGAGCAAATCTGGGAGCTGCCACTTGCCCCGGCGCACCGCTGCTATCCAGGCGTTTCTCCTGCCAACCTCGATAGGGAACCTAAGCGTTCGCACTTTCGAAAGGAGGTTGGTTCCTAAGCGAAGGCTGCACCCTGGCACGGCACAACACGAACCCATCCTTCAACGTTTCACAGGCGATATGTACGATGCGGAATGCATTTTCAAGCCAACAACAGCTAGCAAAACACCGTTGAGAAGTGAACGTAATGAAAACAGTCGATGCTCCAGAGAGCTACTCGCCGTCACGCAACACACTGAATGCCACAAGTCGCACTTATAGCGATATATGCGAAAAATAACACAGAATATGCACTGGACGAGCGCGCGAGCGAATACCAGCAAAACCGAGCAAAAAGAACCGCTACCGGAAGTTTCCTAAGGGCGCCGGATGCCGGCGCACAGCGTTGCCAGAGTGCGGTGGGCGCTTGATGAAACCGTCTTAGAGTAATATAATGATGATGATAGTTATTTATAGAATCTAAAAAAGGAATTTACGTTTAATTATACAAGCGTTTATGGTAGTGGCCACCGGGGGCGCGGTCTTATAAAGCTGGCTTCACAAACGCGTCGGAACGCTGCTCGCGTTCACTCGTGGTCGCCAAGCAGCAGCGTAAAATACGAGTTTGTTGCGCGCATTTCAATCGAACGAGTGAACTAACTTAGACTGATATTTTTGTTGTCGAAACGATATTTTGCGCCGCAGGAACGGGTGACGTATGATCGTGTGATACGCCATCCTCAAATTCATATCGCAATTTGCTCCATCGTGCTCCATCGCTGGCCTCGTGTGGTTGGTCAAATGGCGCTTTCGTCGGAAAAGGCGCCATTTCTGACCAATCACGCGAGGCTAAACGAACAGTTCGCCGAGGTCGCGCGCGCCCGCTGCAAGAGTCGACGTCCGTCTTAAGAGGACCCGCGTGCCTGCCTGACGCCGACGTGTCCATCGATCTGCGTTCCTCAGTTTTTCTTTTTTCTTTTTAAATTAAACTAGCACTCGCGAGGAGCAAACTCGAGCGCTGCGCGGAGTTCTGGGTGGTTTGCTCATTGTGATCGTTACCTCTCGTTCGAAGAGATCCGTCGGAAATGCGGCGCGTGTCTCGCGGAGTCGGCGGGGATTGGTTCCGCCGTCTGCGTCCCGTACATCTGCCTTCGCCATGTCCGGGGCCACCACTCGTTGCTGTCTGTCCGCGACTGCGCACTACGTCTGCAGTTTCTGCTAAACGTCAGCGCCAACCATCCAGCAGTACTGGCCGTCGACGATGCACTACCTCTGCAGTTTCTGTCAAACGGTGGGCATAGACATCGATCGTCTTGACGCTTGTCTCACCACTTGTCTTGCGCGTGACCTCGTTTGAATTGGCAAATCCCTACACCAAGGGGAGGATTTAAAGGGACACTAAGGCAAAACGCTATACTGATGAAACATTTTTTGAAAACTCTATTACTCTGTTGCCGTTAATTTCGAAATAATACGCTGATTATTAGAATAGAAGATGGTCAAAGTTTCAGGTTTTGAATTTCTGACCGGAACCCCGACGCCGGTACGTCAGCAACGTCACGGATTTCAAAGTTTTTTTTTTTTTCGTATTTGGGCCGCGTTGTCCCAGTTAAAGTTCCCGAAACTCGCCATGTCGAATGTTTGGCTCCTTAGAATACATTGTAGTCAATTTTTAGGCAGTGTCCTGCGTAGCGGTATATAGTTCCGGGCGTAACTGGCTGACGGTGGCGCACCAACGGGGGGGGGGGGGGGGGGTTCTAATCCCCCCCCCCCCCTTTTTTTTTGTATGACCCCTTTTATTTCCTTGCGCCTTTCAGTACTGCAACTAAGATGTGAGACGCGCAATCGTCTGCACACTCGGAAACTTGAGCAAAAAGCGCATTTTTTGACAATTTCCCGTGAAAAATTTAAATTAGTGCTGCTTAGATGGTATTGGCAAACTAAGGCAAACTGTCAACCTCCCCCCCTCCTGGCACAGATCCTGGGTGCGCTACTGCTGGCTGATTATTGGCTGCGATATACTCGCGGACAACTTTCTGTGGCAATGAAGAGAAAGCTACGGGTGCGTGGGCGTTGCACGTATGTTACCGCTCCATGTAGTCCGGCAGCGTTTGACAGTGCTTTTGGTTGCTCGGAACAGATGCTGATCGACGCAGCTTCCACGTGCGACGGTTTCGCGTTTGCGGAGACGCAGATGGGAAAAACCGCAAAATAAGCAAACTTTTACACAGAGTGGTGTGTTCTGTCTTAATTTAAAACTGTTGCTAATAAGGTGTTAGTTTTCTCTTCCCCAGCCTAAACTAACGTGAATTTAAACACTGGACTCTTTTTCAGAAGCGCTCACTTGTGAGCGCTTTGTCTTCGTAGCTTCCCCTTCATTGCCACAGAAAGTTGTCCGCGAGTGTAGAGTTTTATTTTTGCTCGCTACATGATACGGTGCAGTGATACGTTATGGCCTTTGCACATGCATGTCGCATACCGAGAATTACTGTGGCAGTTACCGCCGGTAACCGCAATAGCCACCCTAACCCTGATCACATATATCAACATGGCAGCGTTCATACAGCGCCGACCACCCGCTTGGATCCGGATTCGCGCTTGTTACTGGCTCTCCGCCCTGTCAGCAAGAAACAAGTGGCAAAATCCGTCATCGCTAAGTTTCATCTCAAGCAGAGGGCAAAGCATTAGCTATGTTTTGACGTAATTATTGAGATCGGTTTGTTTTCACGTTGCTAGGGCTACAGAAGCAGCGCCGAGCAGTAAACGTAGTTTGATTTTCATTTAGCAGATGGCGCCGCAGCATTAGCGCTGGTGATGCGTTGACGATGCGGAACGCTACGAAGGCTTAATCTTTCACTGCATCATTAGTTTACTGCTACGCTCTAGTACGGTACGTGATGACGGTGGCGAGCAAATGCCAAATAGACGCCGAGCGGACGGTGCGGCGTGTGTGAACATTTATCAGGGCGTTCGTTCTTACTAAAATTGGCTAAGGAGGCTACGTTGAACTGTGTGCTTATCTTTGTTGCGCTGCACATCGCTGTCGTGTGTTATTGCACAAACCACGACCTTCGAGATGCCGAGCACTTCTGTCTACCGCATAGACAAAGTACAGCGCGTATGTGTACTTTTCGTCAACCTTATTAGGGCTGCTTTGATAACAATGTCAAAATAAGTCAACTCGCCCAAATCAAAGTATTGTGCTGACAAGTTGCACGAAAGTGAATGTCACGGGCAGTAAGCTACCCGTATGTTGATCGACATGTTTTGGATATGAGAAATTGCAAGAAAGTTAGCTTTCACTGCCTGCACTAGGTCGGGAGATGTGTCACTTGTCTCTTCGCTTCCCCAGCGTAACATTTCGGCATCTGCGCGCGGCGCAGTTCGTTTCATAAAGCGCAGTCTTTTTGCGTGATGTGCCACGTCGATTCTGCACCTAGTTGACATTGAGCTGTCGGGAACTGGTTCGCTATATATATCAGGGTGAACCGAATGGACCTGCGCTCTTAAAACAGTGTTGGAAATCAATGCGACAAACCTAAACGGCGTGGGACCCATGCGTGGGCCACGTGCGCGTCCAGTGTCCGTTCTCGCATTTTCTTTCCCCGGGTGGTTTCGTGTTTTTTCTTTATTCCGTTGCCCGTCCCAAGCTTCCCGCGCGCATTGGTCCTCGTCCCAATTAAAGGAAACGACGGCTTTTTTTAAAGCCGACACATATCTGTCTGCCATCGCCGCACCCCCCTTGCACTTCTTTGGGGCAGTGGGGAAGTTGAAGACGTCAGACGTGCAGTCGGGGACACTGTGTGGGACACTGTGTCAGCTCGGAAAGGACCCGTTTAGGTAGGGGAGCGAAAGGGGAGGAGGAAGGTCTTTGTTCACACCGCTGACGGGGAAAAAAACGGACCGCAATCGTGTGGCTCCAAGCTAGACACGTGCATCTCCGGTCCGCACCGTACTGCCTTCTTCAAAACACTCGGCACACGACAAAGTGTCCATTTTGGCGGCGCGGTTCTTCGCGCATCCTTTTGTTCAACCATTGGTTTTATGGCCCCACGGCTCCTTAAGCCGTCGCTTCCCTTTAACTGAGGCGAGACTTGACAAACAAGGGCGGCGGCTTCTCTCTTTGAAGCTGCAGCTCGCGCGTGTCGCACTTGGCGGAGGGTGCGCGCCTTGTCGCTGTTCTTGCCCGGAGGGCATGACGCGTGGTCGTGCGAGCCGATGGGGTCTTGCTGCCGCCGGCTGAGTATTGGGCCCTCTTGGCTTTACGACACTTCTTTGTGAGAACTCTCTTCACATTTTGTTTGCCTTCTTTCACCCGTGCGCCTTCTCCCTCCCTCTCCGTTATGTTAGGTCTTGTTTCGCATTTCGAAGTTTAGAAAAAGGCCGTCTTTTGTGCTGGTCGATATTGCTGGCGTGGCTTTGGGATTCATGCCCGCCTGCTTCCCCTTTTCTCCCTTCCCGCCTTTATTTTGAAGCGCCTTCCCGTAGGAGCGCTTTAGCCGAGGCGCTGGTACGCGAAGCGCGACTTGCCCATTCCTTTTTGAAGCAAAAGAAAGAGAAGAGAAAAATCTGGCGTTTAGTTCCGGCCTTCGGTGTTGTGATGGCCATCTCAATCGCTACGTTCCCGGTGGCGCCGCCCCCCTTTTTTGGCGGTACGTGGCCCGTGCACCGCCGCCAGCAGCAGTGCGCGCCCGGCGACCTGCGTGAACGGTTGAGTGCCGGCCTCGTGCTGTCAGCCTGTCGGTGTTTCGTTCCTTTTCACGCGCCGCTATGGAGGTCTGCTCACGAACGGTGGACTTTGGCAGCTGGTTCCTGGGTCCCTGTTACGGTCCGGCCGCTTTCGTCCTCGGACTGTTTCGGTGAGCATACGCGTAGTGCCTCAAGTGCACGGCGCTGTGCTCTAATGTTGCGGTGTTCCGTGTGCTGCCTTCTGTGACCTGGCTTGATGTTTTCCACTTGTCATCCAGCATCAGCGATAAGTCTCGACAATGCCGGTTGCTTCCGACCACTTACGGCGAATGATTTCCGTCACCGTGGCTTTTCTTTTGTATCGGTGGCGCGGTCGAATAGAAAGACATCTACTTGCGTAACCCTCCTGAAGTGCCCTTGGCCGGTATTTCGTAGCGATGCCTTTCCGATGCTAGTGCCTTTTCGCGCTTGTGCAGGGGTCAGAACGACGGTCCGCCCGCGTTATCAACGGGATCAGCCGGGCGTGAGCGGTGGATGATAAGACTAGTATAGAATAAAGCATAACGCATCGCTACAAAATACCGGCCCTTGATTGTTTCTTCAGTGTTTTCACCCCTTACTGATTGGGTTCTCATTTGCAACAGTCACAGCTCGTGTTTTGTTCTCCTCAGTGTTGATAGTCTATGAGAGTTACCATGCACAGACCAGCTGCACGTAACTATAGTAGCCCGCAGCGCAGGTTCGGGATGTGAAATACCCCATCACTACCTACAAGCTAAAAGGTATTTTCTGCATGCATACCTGTATTATAGCATCACGTGTGCAGGAAGCAGTATAACTAATGATGTTGCTGCACATTGGGTGGGGGGGAAAATGATAATTCGCTACAATGAAGCTTGTATTCCAGATCCGAACTTCAGCCCCTTATTGGCCACTTTTAGGGGAAGCACCTCATCAGTATTCAAGAGCTCATGGCAGCTGATATTTAGTATAAAATTCAGAAAGCTAGTCTTTCATTTATCAACATCATTAGGCGTATTATAAGGCATGTAATGCGTAGGATGAATAACCGGTGGACCATTAGAGTTACAGAATGGATACCAAGAGAAGGGAAGCGCAGTCGAGGACGGCAGAATACTAGGTGGGGTGTGTGGGCTCTCGCATGTGCTCTTGGAGTCGCGCATCCTCACAGATGATGAAGTTAGGAAATTTGCAGGCGCAAGTTGGAATCGGCTAGCGCAAGACAGGGGTAATTGGAGATCACAGGGAGAGGCCTTCATCCTGCAGTGGACATAAATATAGGCTGATGATGATGATGATGAAGGCATATTCCCCCTGTCGTGCGAACTAAAGGAAATGTTGAAACTATACCAGCTTGAATAATAATGAGGAGTTTCCCCTAAAAGTGGATGACCCCCATCTGTCATTTCGTCCTACTACCAAGGCTGGTACATGGTAACAGCTGCTCCAGCATCTAATTTTTGTCATATTTTTACTTTATTCTTGGATTTAGCTATAACAAAATTTATAACGCATAGCAACTGACAATTAACTGTGCAAAAAACGAAATGTGTTTGCATTGTCCTGATGAACTTCCCATCGAGCTAGTCACACAAAAAAAGTCATCTAAATGAATAAATTAATCTGACGCAGGGAGGAGGATGACGAGACAGCACCGAATCACGTGGCTGCTGTCAAGGCGGCTCGAAAGATGACTCGCCTGCGTAAAAAAGGCAACAGTGCGAATGCTGCACAGCCAGACAACAGCGACAAACAAAAGTCACCACGTCTCAAGGGCATTTCAGTGGACAGTGTGGCGACAAGTGTGAGTGACGGACCCGGGAGTGGTGACAATGGTGATGCAGTGGCCAAGAACTGTGTGGTGGTTCTGTCAGTGATACGAGACAGTAGTGCGCGCTCTAGAGACGGTAAAGCAGGGGACCCAACCACGACAGAAGCAAAAGCAATGGCTGATGACGACGAGGACACGGGCCATTCCGTGGACAGTTCTATGCAGGACGAGTCGAGTCTGGCGTCTGCGACAGACAGCCTGACATCATCAAGTGATGGTGAGTAGCTGGAAGGCCTCGTGTTTATTACATCGCTTGTTTTGTCAAGCAGTTGTAATTCAGTGATGGAATAATGTAACGATACTATTCCAAGAGCATTGCCTTTTGTGCTTCGTCATTGGTATAAGTGGCGTTCTGCCTACATTATTGTAGGGATCACTTGGTCCCTAAATTGTGGACGATAAATAGAATCGAGCAAAAGGTATATTTAAATTGCATTGAGCCATGTTACTTGTTATTATTTCTTTTATTTTTTTTTCGATATTCATGTACTTTTACCCAGGGCCTCCAATATGGAATAAATAATATATAAATACACATGCTCATACTAGTAGTTTGACCCTCTGAAAGTGAGAATTCCAAGGAAAAGAAAGTAACTTTTGCCTTATAGTTTGACTCTACCATGCACTTTGTTCAGCAGATTGTCTAGGACTAAACGTTTTTTCTAAAAAAAAGTCTATTGCTCCTCTAGACAGAATAAATTAGCTGAGAAAGAATGATTTGGGACGATTTATTTTCATATAAACTGGTGTCTGCAGGGTAAAACAGCTGTCTTTGCTAATTGCTGCTGATTCTTGTTTGAACATTTCGCCATCCGCATTGCCAACCACCAAAGAGTTTCCTAGAATAATTACTAGAGAAAACTCTTGCACTGCAATCATTAAGCCACTAAGGAAATGATGGGTAGTACATAGATTTGTTCAATCTTCGTGCTTGTGGGTTCAGACGTGGCTTTGTTTATTACATTTTATCTGCCGTCATTGTCCTACCCTGCGATTACACACTGTCACTACTAATTGAAGCAGTTCAGCCTGTCGAGGTGGCCAAAGTGAAATGGGCCAAGCATCTCAATGCACTGGTTTGCCGCAAGAAATTCATAAATGCGTTCGGTGCCGCTTGTTGATGCATGCATCGTGCATATTGGTTTCAATATCTGGCTTCTGTGCTAGAGGTCCTGTGTTCAAATCCTGTAGTCGGACGATTTTAATACTGTTTATTTAATTATTTATTGCCAAGTACTTTCTTGAAAAAATAACGGATTTACTAAGTCGCAAAGCTGTTTGGAGCCAGAAGGACAAAGTTTGGTCAAATCCGTGTACTACTACCAGGGGTGGAACTCCTGCGCCAAAGACGGAAAATTGACCGAAATTGCGCCACGATGTGCCAGAACGGCTTCGTCATGTGTCGATCAGCGAGCGGATTTGTTCTCCGGAAAAAGTGCGGACAATCTATTCCGCAGACCATGCGACGGCACCTCCCGCACAGTTTCTCGTGATTTTCGGGCTTCTGACATTGGACTTTGCGGCACTTCTGGCAAGTGGCCGGCGCGCGTACAGCCATTCCCGGCTCTTGTCAGTGCTGTCAGAACGGCCAGGGCGGCTGTATTTAGAGTGTACTAGAATACAGTTGATTGGGCCGAGCAGTGCGGCACTCTCTAGCTGAGGCGCAAAACAACGAAAAGTAAGCTGAGGGCACTGCGAGCGAACTAGATATTATAGGGAGGCGCGCGCTGCAGTGGGTTCAGCAGGCAGGCGTCTCTATCCACAGGGCCAGTATACTGTTCATAAATATTTCAGTCTGTTCTTATGACCATATGGGCGAGGCCTGGGCCATTTTGACACATTGCGAAGAGCTAATAGTGGATTAGGATTAAAAAGTCGCAGTTTCGCCTGAAAGGCAAAGCATCAATTGCGATACCACATTAGTAGACAGCTATACGAAGTAAGGATAGTAGTTTTATCGGCCCTATAAACTTGTAAACATTGGCTTACTAAATTAACAAGCATTGTGTTGTGTGTGCACAAGCTAACGCGAACACATCTCACTTGATGAGTGCGAAAACGCGCTGTCTAAACACTGGAGTGAGGAAGCGTGGAAGCAGCAGTGAGCGAATTGACCTTCATGCTGCCTCTCGCTTCAACGCGAACTAAGCGGCAAAAACACAGTGCGCATGAAGCTATGAGCGCTAGCACTCTGTCCCCATCGCAGACCACTTTCGAGATAGGGCCCGCGCCATACGCCATAGCCACCGGCGAACGCCCCCCTCCCTCCCTCAATTCCCCACACGGTGCCTTGCGCACACAAGATTGAGCCGCCATTGTCGGCTCATTCTCGCACTTTTTCACTCGCACATACAGCATACGGCATGTGGCGGTAATGTTATCGCCCCTGGACTTTATACGGAACATCACGGCGATGATGACGGCAGACATGCGCCTGGAGTGTCCATATGATTGCTATCGCAATAAACATAGATTGGAATAGTTTTATGTTATACCAGCCCAGGGTTAATGTGGCTCTCTGGGTCTGCGGCGATATCGCGACCCAAAAATTATGTTAGCGCATCGATTGGATGCATAATTTGAGAACATTTTCCGCTATCATCATGAGGGTCGGCGCTTAAATATATAGTTCGATTGTAGTTCTACTGATGTTTGCGGCTTTACAGGAAAACATGCACCGTGCCACTGCTTGACCCACTCTTTCATATTCTAGTATGTTATAGCTACAAAGCTTGCTTCTAGTGCGCGCTTTGTGCTGGTTTATTCTCTGTTCCACCGTGGTTTCAAAGTGTGCTGCCATGTTCCATTATTCCACCAAAATGAAATTTACTCTGCTCCAAAACGCAATTTTACTTGCTCCAAAAATTGCTCCAAAATGACTTTGGGCAGTCCCACCGCTGTACTTGAGGGAGTGATTGAGTGAGTGATACTACCCATCATTCCCATTGCTGGCTGAACCGCCCCGCCTGCAGCTGCCGTAAACATTAGCACCTGAGTTCCCTCTAGTAATATTACGAAACTCTATGGCAACCACCTTCTTCTTTTAGTTCATATTTGTTCTACATTGTATGCTTCCTGTTAGCGTTCCTCTCGCTCTAGTTTCTTACTTCGTGACCTGCTGCATTTCACGACTCTGATTTTGCAACTTTTAGGCAGTACAAGCTGCACTGCATAAGCATATTGCCTGCTTTTTGTCTCCAGAATGTATGCACAGATGCCAAAGCTTTCGGAGCCTGCATTGCACTTGCTACAAAACCTTCACTAACTGCCAAGCTGTGCAATCGCAGTGATTAGTGCATCTGGCTTTTGAGTTCATATATTTCCAATTTGTGATCCCCACTTAGCTCGACAAAAGAAGCACAAACCCAAGTGTACTCAAACTTATACAAAAAAAATGACTGGGTGTGCTTGGAACGAGAAGCATGAAGTGCTCTTCTAGTCCCTCTGTCCGAATCCATATGGGTGTGGATTCGGACAGGAAAGAAAGGCAGAGACAGCTTCCCCACAAACACTATACATAGAATGTGTGCTTTGTCACGTAACTAATAGACAGAGGATTAGAACAGCACACTACTAGCACAAAGAGCACTTTCACAAGTACTGCAGAACGTCTTCTGAAAAGTTTGAAGAGCTGCACAACTTCAGTTATAAGGAACTCATTATATAGAGCGCACAGCATATCAGCTGCAGAGTGGCTGCAGCCCGGAAGGGCCATCTACTAGAAATGTTTACTCGAGCGGGCTAGCTTGCGCCTTGGCATCGTCCTTGTCCTGTGCTCCTCATGTTTGCTCGATCACACTCCACCATTGGTTGGACTCTATCACCAATAACGAGCTTTTCCAGGTGTCTTAGATTTTGATCACACCGGTGCTTACTGCTTTAAAAACAGGTTTTGAGCCTACCATGCCAGTCACCATGTCGCTTTAGGGCAGAAATCACTGTCATGCGAAGCATGCTTTGGCAATAAAAAAAATTTATCCATTTCTTATCCTTGGTCTCCTTCTCTATGAGAGGGATCTGAAAATTTTTCGCGATAACTTGGAAGGTGTTCAGATAGATTAGTGGAAGTAGCAATTGGTTCATTGTATTTTCTTCGCAGTTCAATACACTCTAGACAACAGTCATAATCAACAGTAATATTCGAAGGAAAAAAAATATTTATTTGTTCTGAAGTCGCACACGAACAGCATTGAGAACAACAGCATCATTGTTTTCAAATGTGTTCAAGTCCAATTTTGGGAACAGATAAGTTTGGCAGAGCCTAGGTTCGGAGAATAGGAGGGATCATCAATCACATCGTCACCTAGCTGGTTCAATTTCTGCATTGTGATAAGCACCTTGTCACATGGAACATCGTCTTGAAGAAACAAGATACCTTTATCAAGGTTTTCCTGCCATGTCTTTTGGATGGCCACATGCAATTTATTCGGAACTTTGCATAACTAGTCCGTGTTCGCTATGGACCCTTTCTGAACATTCTCGACGTGGATTATTCCTTCCACATCCCAAACACAACCAACATTACACATACACACACACACACACACATATATATATATAAACACGCGTACAGGCTTTCGTTAACGCCCCTCCCCATTCCACCTATTTGGAGGAATCTGCAGGGCAAATACACAGCCATTACCTTGACAGTGACTTTCTGTTGAAATTTCTTGTGCCTTGGTGAGCCAGTCTGTTGGCTCTGCATTAACTGCTGTTTACTTTCTGTATTGAAGAGGTGGAGCCCTACCGTCTCATTGACAGTCGCTGAACGCATAAAGTAATCTGAGAAATCGCCTTTGAAATGCGCAAACATTGCACGTGGAGCAAACACGCAATGGCATTTCTTATCAGCATTCAGTGCTTACGAAACACATTTTGTGAACAACTTTCTAATTCGCTTTGGGTGAAAGTTCTGCATGTGTACCCACTATACCTACAGTCTTCTACAGGCCAATTTGTATTGCTGAGAATATCACCTTGTGGTACAGAATTAACATTCTTGATGGTTAATACAAAGTTTGGGCTGTCCTGTGCATGCCTTATCTTAAGTCCATCTTCTGCTCCCTCTTCTGAAGTTGGCAACGTGCTATATGAAGGACTTTGGTCAGCCATACTGTCAGGAAATTCGTTGACATCCTTTGCATTCATGCCCTTAGAAAAAACATTGCTTGATCACTGTTCTTCTCTATTGGGCGAATTTCATTTTGGTGCTGCACCATCACACACTGAACTTGTTATTTACATTGCAATGTTTGAATTATGATTAAAGTACATTAAGCACCACTTTATCACATACTGCAACTGTACTAATCTATCTACTCTCTTCTATGTTAGGCCAGAAGGGTTTCAAACACACCTTGTAAATAGCTACTCTTTCTCTGCTACATGTGCAGTGTCATTATGTGTGCTCTTTTTTTTTTGTTTTTGATAAACCAAGCCAATATCTTTCTGTGTATGCTTGCTCGTGCGTGTATCTCGTGCGCCGCCTGTTTCTCTTGGGCAAAAAATCCACATCAAACATTACAGCTAGATACATGCCCTTAAGGCATTAAGATGATGTATCACGTTTGGTTTCTTTCTACATGCTTTCTGATTTTTCCGAAAGATTGCTGCTGCTTGGGTTTTCACACATTGCACATCTTTCTGTTTTGGGTTCGGGGAATGCAGCACTCTTGAACTTGACCTTGAGCAGCCAGCACAGATCACTTGCCGTGTGATGTTGCAAAACTTACATTGTTTACATTTTGCTTGTGAACGTTTTCTCTGTATAATTAAACAATACCATCATATTATCACTTGGCACAAGATACACTTTCCAAAACTTAATGAACATGTTTCCCATTGATAGCAAGAAAGGCATGCCTAGTCAGATTGCATGTGCTTTAGAATAGGGTTTTACAATCTCGAATGTTTGCTCTAGAATGTACAATAATGAAGGAACAAAAGCTTGTTTACTTTGTATTTATGACATGAAGTACAATAGCAATCCATATTCCATGAAAATAGTAAGCAAAGGAAAAAAGAATTTTCTCATAAGCACTATTATAGTATGAATGATTGACTACATAATGCAGATAGCGAGGTTCTAGCATCAACACTGCATTCAGTTCACTAGAATCAAGCATGTTACGAGGTGCACAAGTGCTGCAGTGTCCTTGCACTTTCTGAACTCATTTTGTACTAATAGAACTCAAGCACGGCACATTTGTCTAGAAGGTCAGGTCGTGCAGACCTATCGACGATGCCTCGCATTGATGTGGTACTGATGCACATTCAACGGATAAACTTTTCTTTCAGCTGGGGCAACCAACAAGAGCAAGCAGAAGCAAGGAAGAACGGGGAGGGTGACAGCGCAGTCCCCGAAGGCCAGACGGCGAAGGGCGTCCGAGGATATGCCGAGCTTCGAGGGCCCTGCCACACGCCAGCGTAGCGTGCGGTTGCGAAGTGGAGACAAGAGGCGAGGCACCAGCCCGGCCCAGGCGTGTCTAAGCAAAAAGGCACGGCAGAAAAAGCCGCCAGCCACAGCGAAAAAGCAAGTATCGCGAAGAGCACAGGCGAAAGTCTCCAGCAGCAAAAAGGAGAGCATGTCAGAAAATCGAGAAACACCAGACACGGAACCTGAAGTGGATCAGGATGAAAGCATGCAGGACGTGTCAAGTGTGGACATGGAGAGGGATACAGCAGACTCTCACATAGGTGAACCCCTTGGCAGTAATATCGCAGTTGAAGACTCTGAGACCCTTGCCAGTGCCTGTGAAATCGATTTGACACAAGCTGAGGAGGGAGTAGAAGATGAAAATGAGGAGTCAAGTGCTGAGCAGCAAGCATCTTCTACTGTGAACATTACTGAGGCTGTGCATCAGTTGTCAAGTTCTGTTGCTGCTGATGAATGTGAGCCGGTGGAGCAAGTGTTGGATGCTGTGCTAGCTGAAGTGTGCACGTCCGGTGAAAGTGAGCAACAGCACAAGGTAAGCTTAAAATAGGTTGATTGATAAATTGTGAATTATTTATGTTCAAGTTTGTTAGCCATATTTGTTTCCAGCTATTCCTGGCTTGCCACAAGGTTGGAGGGATTTTGTTTTTGATTGGAACTACGAGGTTGCTGTGGGATTATCATAGGTTGTAAACAACACTTTATTTGTGAGGCAGAGTTCAAATAATGGTTGTATGCTGCTAGCATATGGCGGCACCTACAATTGCTGCATTTTCAATTTTTCGTGTAGCTGTTGGAACACTTGTATACATCCTTTCAGGTTGAATTGCTCTTTTGGAAAGCACACCAGATCAAATGTCTTAGCAGCTGTTGACTAGCATAGAACAATTTTATATGCGCCATACTGGTTTTATGCTGTTTATACTTTTGTAGGTGACTCATTTGTATCTTAGAACTTTATTCTATGGTATTAGGTCGAAAACAGTTAGCAACTGCTGCTGGTTGTGATTTGGATGTTCTGAGCATCTTTTGGTTTCTACTCAAGTAATTCTTCCACCGTTCGCAAAGGTGCGTCACTATGTTGCCTGTGCATCAAAAAGCTAGAACCCTACGTATAACAGCGCACAATTAACCTTTAGACAATTACCTGACTATATTAAAGGCATGTGTTCTCAAGAATTGTAAGCCTTTATGCTTTTAAAAAGCCGCTTCCTTAGAGCTCAATATCTTGGTTGCCTGTTCTCTTTTTTTAATGTCGTGGTTCATGCATGACTAAATTTTGTCTGTGATGCTCCCCAACATAGGCCGTGAAAAGCTTTAGTTTGGTCACTCGGGCTTGGTTCACACAGCCATCATCTACCCTATCTCGTCACCGTCGTGGCATGGCACTGGCATCCATCATAAGAGCGCATTTCCTCGCAAACTTCTCCTTAACCCCACAAAGCTCAACATATCATTTTTGATACGCTGAATTTGATACCTCAAAACACTGATTTAAACACAGGAAACTTAACACAACACCATCAGTAGCGTTTCTCACATGCTGAAGCAAAGCTTGTTTTCTTTCCATAGCTCAGCAAACCAATTACTAAAGTGTTAATTACTATACTCATTAGTTTTGAGCTCAAGTAAATTTTTTTTCTTTGTGTGTGAATATTATGCTCTCCATGGCCAGGAATAGAGGCGAAAGAGTCATTTTAATTTTCCTTCCTTCGTGTAGAATAGTGTTAGGGCGTTGTGGGGTTGAAACAGGGACGCCGGCGCAGTACCCAGGATCTCTGCCGGGGGGGGGTGTTAAATTTTTGTGGGGGGGGGGGGGAGCAAGCACTTTGCATAATGTGCAATATCCTTGCTTTAGCCAGTGGAATTCAACAGCAAATAAAATGCCGAATCATTATAATAAGGACACCAAGGATGATGACAATGTTTATTTCTTTTTTAGATTTAGTGAATGAGTAAACAGAAGACAGTGATAGTGTTTTTGTTCATCAGGAAAATTCGACCTCAAACTACCTCCTAAATAGTAATGACTATGTGAACAGAGTGCTGAAGGCACACGTTGAACTGGTGGGGATGGACGCGTGAGGGGGGGGGGGGGGGGGGTTAACTCGGCCTCAGGGTGGAGGGAGGGAGAGGGGGGTTACAACACCCGTAAACCAAGTGATGGATGGAAATACCCCCGCTCCCCCGTCGGTGCGCCACTGCGCCGGTGTCACGGGGAGCATTGGCGTGATGGGAGGGGCTTGATTGTGGCTCTGTGAATCGGATCTTAAGCTCTGCTAGTGCAGCACTCATAAATTAAGTTTCTTTTCCTCTTGTCATTTTCCAGGAACTGACAGAGAAAAATAGCTCTGAAATTCACAGCACAGTCTGCAGCGAATCAAGTGTAGCATTGGCCTGTGAACCTGAAAGTGGACCGTTACCTCTCAGCCAGCCTGAGGCAAATTGTACCCCTGTATCTGATGGGGAAATGGAATCTGTCCCCCTTGACACCGAAGCAGTTCCTCCAGCACCGGAGAGAACAGAAGGCCCCGCATCAGATACAGACGCCAGGCCACCTGACACGGGCTCCAGATCTCAAGAAAGTGAAGAGAAAGCACCGACGGCTGACAGTGAAGCTGCTGTGTCTCGTTCCTGCCTTCTGTTGTCACCCTCAGAATCGTCACCAGGCGAAGCAAAAGTCGCCGACCACCGGGACCGACGATACTACTCCAGTCCTGACAAGTGTGGTCCACTCGATGTGAGAATGTGTTTTAACATTTTGTATGTTTTAGGCCTTTTGTATTATAGTGAGCTGAACCAGAATGTTAAGCTGGCTCTCTGCAATTCGTCGTATTTTTTGAAGTTGCTGTGCAGCAGGGTCAGCGTGGGACATGTGTCCTCCTGTTTTTTTTTGTTTTTTTTTTCTATAGAAAGTTCCTTTCTTTTTCATTAAACGCTCAATATATGGCCAGAAAATGTTGAGAGAGATGAAAAGGTAAAGGTGCTGCGGGAATGGTGTAAAATTTATAAAGTACAGATGAATTTCGCCAAAAATTTCAGCACGGCCACTGTCGCTACAACGGTTGCTGGTAGCTGCAGTTTCTTTCTAGTGAGGTTTCTTTATTTTTATTTTTGCTTACTTGCACATTTGAACACACAAAAGCAACCAACATTTTCATAGCATATTAAAAAAAGTTGTTTTAACTGCTGCATGTTAATGAATGAAAGAAACTGCATGAATGACTGGAACTGACTGCTGCCAGGGTCAGCAGTCTAGAGGCATTCATAAGAACAGCATTGCAGTAACTAGGTATGTATGTTATAGCAGAAATTGTGCACATGCACCAATAACGGGGTTAGATTGGCCTATCCCGAGGCCTACATAAAGAATGGCTGTTCTCTTCTGATGTAATGTTTGTTTTGGGTAAGGGGGCGGCTTGCCATTTGTGTTTGCAGCAGTACTTGTTGCATTGTGTGCACATGGTCACTTGAAAGGGCTGTTTGTTGCCGTACCTGTGCAGAGTCCTGAGAAGGGTTCATCTACACCGAGGTCATCAAGGCGCAGAACCAGATGGCAAGATGCGGAACCTAACACTGTTTCCGAGCCACCTGTGGTGCCTCTCTTTGATCTGTCTGCGTTGCCATCAGAAGCTGCTGAATCAGTTGCAACTGAGGCCATGGAACCACCCCAGCAGGACTGGGCCTCCAACAATTCACAGGATGCTGATACTGCTTTGCCTCCACCGCCCCCACCAAAGGCCCCATCTCCACAGAGGAAAGAGACAGTTGCTGCACTTGACTCAAGCCGTCCAGAGAAGGTCAGGCAACATGGTTGTTAACTTTTACAGGAGTAACTGTTAGCGTCCTCCAAAATTCAAGTTGATGTGTGACATTGAGTGTCGCCATCATTGGCTGCATGCTGGAGGAAAAGATTCTACCTTTTTCAAGGTTGGAAATTGGAACTGCTACATGCTAGCTGAGTGCACTATCACAGAGCTAAGCCAGCTGCTTCAGCACTGCATAAAATGGTGTGACATCGCTGCATTCCAACGTGTCATGCCTTTTTTGAGGGGAAAGTGTGTGTGCATGCGTGTGTGTGCGAGCATGCATACTAATATGTTGCCAGTATCTTAACCCTTCCTGGCCCCTAATGCGTTAACTAAAAAGAGATGACAATACAATGCCCTTGCGTCTTCTACAGTGCATAAATTATGTGGATGATACCTGCGTGTGTGCTTCACCAGAGGCACCATTCATGTAACCATTGGGCAGATTTTTTTCATATACAAACTAGAAGGCAAGTAACACATAAGTTAAACAGGAGAGAACAGGCGTTTATGCTATAGTGGCTGCGGCTATAGTTTCGTATGTTCTATGGTGCAGACTATGTTGGAATGGTGGATGTTTATTATTATTAAGCATTCACACATGGTAATGGTGTCTTGGCTACATCTGAGGCTAGTCCTGGTTTGTAAATGTGAAAATCGGATTATATAGTTCAAGATTTTCGAAATGTTTTACAGTGCAAGGTTCATAAACTTCCACATCTACGTAATTGGGCAGCTGGGACTTCTTGGACCTGAAGTAGCCGACAGAGTAGAATAGGACAAGATAAAAGGAATGCATGGGTAATCGGGCTGACAATTTTTTGTGTACAATGCTCTATCCGTGTAAATGCACGATTGTTTAGGTTATCCCCATCCGTAAGCATTGAGGTTATTTAAAACCCAGCAAAACTAAGTGCTACCTAATGAGGTTGGGATGTCTTATAAGTGGTAAGTTCATTTCACCTGTATTAATGTGAATTTCAGCGCTCAGCACTGTTGAGCTCTCAGTCTGCTTCCTCTAGGCAACACATGCAGCTTGAGAAATGATGGCCGCACTCGCCTTTGCAGGTCAAGTCTCGCTGGCGGCGCAGTAGTGAACTCGAGACTTTCGACACAGCACCTGCCCCATCGTTGTCTTCACCAGTAGCCCGCAACTCCTCTCCATGCGAAGCTCGGATGCCTGCCATTGAAGAAGCAACTCCTGCCGGCATGAAGGAGAGCCCGCGAAGGCGGGAGCGTAGTAGCCCAGCATTGGCATCACACTCAAAGGATTCCAAGGAATCCAGAGGGGCAAGCAGCAGAGAACAGTCTGACAGCACGGCTTCACCCAGAAACTCCAGGGATAATCACAGGACTGAGAGCAGCAGGGACAGCAGAGAGAATAGGGACAGAGACGGCAGGGACAGCCGGGACAGGGACAGCCGGGACAGAGGACAGCCGGGACAGGGACAGCCGGGACAGGGACAGCCGGGACAGGGACAGCCGGGACAGGGACAGCCGGGACAGGGACATCAGAGAAGGCAAGGACAGCAAGGATAGAGGTAGCGGCAGCAGCAGTGGCAGTGGGACAAACGACTTGCCTACCAAGTCTATGGGCTACGAGGATATTGAAGAAAACCTCTACCTTTTTGAGAGGTGGGTTGTGCGCTTGGTTCAGATTGTTAGCCTCTTTTAATTTTGTAGCTTTGCTACGGTACGTAATGTCTTTCAGCATGCTGGCTTTAAGAAAAAAGACTAGAAGCTCACTTCTGTATTTAGCAAATCAAAGATGTGCCAGGCATCATACTATGCAACAAAGCAAATGCAAAGTTTAATGCTGCACATTGCTACATATGTGCTCATTAAGTTAATTCTACAAGTTGGACCCGGAAATGATGGCCTGTTTACATGTCTGTCCAGCAGCTGATGATGAAGATAGCTTCGCTGACATACCTGCTGGTCCCTTTGGGCAGCTGGAGGGGTAACAATTAGAAGTTGGGCAGCATCAGTTTACAAAATGCAGGCACGTTGCTCCTCTGAAATGTAGATACAGTGGACTACGGATAAACAAAACTTGCTTAAGCGGAAACACCTTATAAACGGGACGGGGGTACCAACTTTGGTCAGCTGCCCAAAGGAACAATCTTGGCTAACTTCGTTTAAGTGGAACGCTTCTTTTTGTTAATTTCGGATAAACGGAACTGGTACCGAAACAGCCCCCATCTCATCAGTCGTCATGCTTCACATGAAAAAGGAGTAGGTCGAAAAACATGTCAAATAGTGATGCCAAATAGTGTATAAAACCCAATTCACCAGCGAATTGTACTCTCGTGGCATTAGCAACTGCTCTGCGGCATTCATGTGGCCTAATTTTCGCGTCACTTTGTGCATCGTGATGACAGCCAAAAAAGCGACAGCGCATGAACAAATAAATACCAATTGCGAAAGAAGCTGCAATTTTCTAAGCAAAGTACAATCACATATATATATATATTTTTTTTAATCAAACAATTGTTCGTGATTTTTTCGTACTTCGTATAAGCGAAACCTCTCGTAGACGGAACTCTATTTTCTGTCCCTTCGAGTTACATTTAAGCAGAGTCTACTGGATTCTTTAGCTCGTTGATACGTGCAAGTCAAGTGTTTGTGTTGTTTCTTGATCGCAGGCGCAAGACTAAAAGCAAGAAGGAGGTCCGCCGCATGATCTGCGACTGCTCTCTGACTAAGGACGAGAAGGACAGGGGAATCATGGGCTGCGAAGAGGACTGCCTCAACCGTTTGCTTATGATTGAATGGTAAGTTAATTTTTGAGATCAGCACATGGTTTTACAGGGGTAAAGTACTGTTGAGGATGTTGCATAGAAAGTTGGGGGAGCAGCTATTATACATCAGGAGATTTTTTATGGTCTGTTTTAATAATTAAGAAAAGCTGCTAACTGAATTTTTGATGATGTCCCTTTTTTTTCTTTCTTTTTGTTTAGTGGATCTCGGTGTCCTAATGGTGACAATTGCAGCAACCGGCGATTTCAAAAGGTCTGAGCAGAGAATTTGCATTTTACGCTTGTGCATGTCAAACCAGCAAATTTATTTGACATTATATGACAATTTATATATATATATATATTTATATATGTATATGATTTTTTTTTTTTCATTGCAGAAAAGCTACATCAAAGTGGAAAAGTTTATGACTGAGAAGAAAGGCTGGGGTTTACGCACCTTGGAGACTGTGTCTTCGTAAGAAGTGATTTGTGTTTGGTTTTGCTGCTTCTTAGTTAATGAGTTGTTAGTTAAGTAGATAGGGTCATTTTAAAGAGTGGTATCTGTGCAAGTTCCAGAAATCTGTAGTTTGATGATGTGTACTCGAATTCAGCAACAAAGCAGTTTAGGCCAAATGATAGTGTTGCCCACTAGAAGTGCAACTGCTATCCTTTCTCATGGTAAATTGCGCTTCAATGTTTTAATTGCACTACTTGGGCAGAAGTATTGGAGTTATGTGGAGCATAGAGCATTAAAAAAATGCATCTAAAGCAGGTGCTGTTGCTTGAAACTCCAAAAAATAGCTGTACCTAACAGCATAATGTCGGAAATAAATTATATATATAAGCATGGTGGCCTGTTTTATGCAGATACTGCTACGACTTGTGAAATGCATTGTCCATGAGCAATTGCTCAGTCGTCATTGTGGTCAGTAGTTAATTTCACATTCCTGAGTGCATTTTCAGTAGGGGGTGGCCAGTAAGTGGATGCTACCTGATCAACTCATTCAGAGAGGTGGAGAAGTAATGTCTGGTATCAGATAATGTTTACATATATTTCAAGTCCTACCATGAAGCAGCAAAAGAGACCTGTTAGTCAGTTTATTTTAGTGGCTGTGGGCATCTGTCTCAATGCCACAATGAAATTTTGCAGCCATGTCGTTAAACATGTGTAGTGCACAAATGTTGGAATATTATGTCTGTTCTCATTTACCGTATGCATAAAATGTTTTTGTGTAAATACATAAAATGCCTCCCACTGAGGGCAAGAAAAATCGAAGGACAAGCTTTTAGGATTATGATCCTGTTTTGAAAACTACACATTTTGTAAACAAAAGTTTAGCAGCTGATTGGAGCTATTGGTATCAATTATAAGAAAAAAAAATTTTCAGAGGTCTTGATGAAACTCGCTGATCTTATGTATTTCAATGTGCTAATTTGAGATGTACATTCAGTTTTCTTACAGAGTAAAGAACTTTAGAAATTCAAGAAATTCACTTTTTTGAGTGCTTAGAAAATGTTGAATGATCGGTGTGTGGCAGTACTACAAGAATGAATTCTGTAGACTGATTTGAGCCAAAGTTATAACTTTTTAAAGAGCCCATAATAACACGTAAGGCAAATTAGTCTTTTAAAATTTCTGCAATACTATTTGTTTATCATCATCATCATGAGCCTATATTTATGTCCACTGCGGGACAAAGGCCTCTCTCAGCGATCTCCAATTAACCCTGTCTTGCACTGATTGCAACTTGTGCCTGCATATTTCCTAGCTTCATCACCCCACCTAGTTTTCTGCCGTTCTCGACTGCGCTTCCCTTCTCTTCGTATCCATTCTGTAACTCTAATGGTCCACCTGTTATCCACCACCAGGACCATTAACCGATAACCGGTTAATGGTCCAGTTATCATTTATAGTACATGCGTATTGCACTTTCTAATTGTCTACCTTTCTGACAATAATAGTTATCGCAGGTAGGGTAAGTAGAACCACAGTCATCATCACTCTAAAACTGTGACACCACCAGAAATGCTGTTTTGAGAAAATTGGAAAACATTTCACAATATGTTCATGGTGATTATGGCAAAGGCAATCAAGGATAATACATGGGTCCAATCAAGCAAGAATAAATGCTCTCCACGAAGCTAGAGTAAAAGAATGCGAAAGTATATTTAGGACCAATTTTTTGCTCCATAGGGCAGGGCCTCCGCATAAAGGGGCCCTGAAACACTTTTTGAATGTAGTAAGAAAACGTTGCCAATCTCTAGAAGAGGCTCCTGTGAACATGTAATTGAGCGATCCATCCTTCCATCCCTCCCTCTGTCCATTTTGTATGAACCTTCAAGTGTCATTCCCCTTCAGTTTCGCATTCTCGGTGTCATTGTGCCTTTGTAATCTATTTAGGGGCACATTTGTGATGGAATATGTGGGAGAAGTGCTGACACCTGAGGACTTCCGCAAGCGTGTCAAGCAGTACGCCCGGGACAACAACCAGCATTATTACTTCATGGCTCTGCGCTCAGATGAGATCATCGATGCAACTCAGAAGGGCAATGTGTCACGCTTCATCAACCACTCGTGCGACCCTAACTGCGAGACACAAAAGGTGTGATGCAATTTTGTCTCCCTCATCCTACATAGTAAAAGCAGCACAAAAATAACGGCAGCACAAGACAGAGAAGTACACAGGACAGGCGCTGACCTGTGTACTTATGTCTTGTGTTGCCATTACTTTTGTGCTGGTTTTACAGTGAAGATCAACTAACTCGCCCAGTTTTACACCCTCACCCTAGTGAGGGTGTAAAAGGTGCATGAAGGTGCATGATATTCGAAGGTGTCTGTTACTCTAGAGTGACATATTGTTGCCTTAAATGTTGGGAAAATGCCTGTAGGATTCAAAACAACTACAATTCTTGCTTTGTAAGAAAGATTATATGACTTGTCATTGGCATGGTAATATCACTGTCCTCCTAAGTATTGTACTGTATTTCTCATGCCACTAAGCAAAGCAAGTGAAAAGTCATGCAACCTCATTATGTATTCCAGCCTTGGCTTCACGTTTGCACTTAATAGCTTTTGTTCTGGCTTCTTCCTAACGAGCTTTAGTGCATGCTGCATAGGTCAACGAAAGCCAGATTCGCTGAATGATCTCACAAACTGGACATGCTAAGCACTCCCAACTAGCATTTTGGGCGAGTTTAGCAAGAGCGAAAGCTTATATTACCATATTCTGAAAATCAACGACAACGAAAGTGCAGCCATTAGGACAATTCACACTGTAGCAGGAGCTACAGGTGCCGCCATGTTTAACGATATTTTTTAGAGTATGTAAACATTATGTGCAATAAACTATCAAAATAATTTACATTAACATAATGCACATAAACCACAAAAATCTAATAGCATGTGGAGCATACGCAGTGGTGACAAAGCTATTTCTTTACATAGGAAGGCGCTTACGTTAGCTTGCGAGCACTGTTCTAAAACTGTCTCTTGACAGCTCTTTACATAGCCTTCAAACACTCATAGGAACAGACACACAGGATATTCTTATGGTCGAAAGCACAGTGTGATGCAGGGGGCAGCACTGCGCCATTACTTTCCACAAGCATTTAACGCTTGTAACAAGGTTGCTTTAAGACTCCTAAGAGTAAATTACAGAAAGGAATGGTAGAAAATGTATTCTTATAGGGGCCCTGAAACGTTGATCTGTCGTGGAGGCTGCTGTGAAACGTGGAGGCTGCTGTGAAAATTTAAAGCCAAATATTGGTGCGCTGCATGCAGGCAGGGAGTTTACAACCTACTGTCAAACACAGAGGAAACTCGCTTCCTGCTCAGTTCCACAGTGTTGTCATGCCGTATCATTGAAAGCACCTGACCCACCAACACTATTGGCTGACTTTGTGGTCACGAAAGCATTCTCAGTAATACATATTTGCCAAGTTGAGTTATATAACTGAAAAATATATGTCTGCGACCTCAAAAAGACGGGAAAGTAATTTCATCTTGGCACTGCATGTGGTCTTGGAGATAACAGTGGCGTGCTACGTGTAGTGAAGTCTACTGGGGCTGCCATGGGGTGCCACGATGAGCCTTTTCTGCACCGTGATACTCAACTTTTGCTCTTGGCTTCTCCGCTGTGAAGCTTGGAGCGAGCTAGCGGAGACGAAAGGAGAAAGAAAGCCGTGTATTGGTGCAATAACTCCACTTACAGTTGAAGGAGTCAAAAAGTTTTTCCGACATGAGGTTCATGAAACATCCTTTAATAGTGAGGCCATTCTATGATTGGTTAGAAGTGTTTCTGGACCTCTTTAAATAAGTATTTCCACTCAGCTGACCTATTTCTTTCTTTTTCATTGTCCAAAGAAGTCTTCTTTGGAGCATGTAGAAGTTTTTAAAAAACCTAATGGGGATGCTGTTCATAATATGTGGCTTGCAGTGGACAGTGAATGGGGAACTCAGGATTGGCTTCTTCACAAGACGGCCACTGAGATCTGGTGAAGAGTTGACCTTCGACTACCAGTTCCAGAGATATGGGTGTGTTCTGTCTCCGGATCATTTGTTTTGATTATTAGACCCCCCCCCCCCCCATTTTTTTTTTTTTCACTTGAGACCTGTCAGCTGTTACTGTTCGCTTAGGTATATAACTTCTAGCAGCTACTGCGGGGTTTATGCTGCTTACGCGAATAGGTGAATTTAGTAGCCATATCATTTATTGCATAATTTTTGGGCCTGTGGTGGTTTCTTTATTTCTTTATTTTTATTTTCAATACTGCCAGTCTCTTTATCGAGACCATAGCAGGTGGGCATATTGTTACAATGTAAGCGTTGATACAGCATTTTTTCACGGGACATGTGTACACAAAGTACAAAGAATTAGATACGCTACATGTAGCTACGCAGTACAGTCTGGAAAAATACAGATGCAGAAAAAAAAAGACATCGTTTCATGCATTTAATTAGTGAAGTCAACTCTATCGCTATCTAAGAAGAAAGAAAATGTGATAAATACAATAAATTATACAATACAATCTCATGAAATATAAATGCAACACAACTATTTAAATTGTGATACAATACAATCTCATGAAATATAAATGCAACACAACTATTTACAACCTAACAGTGTGTAACTTAATACAATCTAACATACCATAAGAGATTGATCTAAACAATGTAAAAAAAAAAAATTTCATAAGACAAAAGTTATTCCTTAATCTTTTCTATCATGTTACTAAAAATTGATAGTAATTCTATATCAGCTGTTGCTGAGTCGAGGTTGTTCCACTCCCTAACAGCAGTAAGGAAAAAAGAGTATTTAAATGTGGCCGTTTTACAAGGGTACTCAACTAACATGTTAGTATGCTTATGGCGTGAAATACGAGACGTAGAGAAAGTAATATATTTTGAAGAATTTATGTTCTTCTTCATGGTGGAAAGAAATGTTTTCTGCTGAAAACTTAACGGCATGCTTTCTTGGTGTTTGTCATTGGCTTAATGCTTAAGGGAACTATGTAATAACACTAGGCTGCTGTCGCAAAAAATTAAGTCTGACTTATTTGTACATTGTTGATGCTTAAGGAGCAAGAACCATATTTTGGAATGGTCTCTTCTGACATATTTTCACTTTCGTACCGGCTCAACATCTGGTGCAGTGGTGCCAGACTGCAGCAGAGGGCATTACATCCCTGCTGCCTGTGCCACCAGTGCACTAAACAATGATGCAACATGTAAATAATGTAAAACCCTTAACATCTAATGTGCACCGTGATGGCTATGGTGTTTTGCTGCTGAGCATGAAGCCGCAATTTCAATTCCAGACTGTGGCAGCCATGTTCTGACAGTGTAAGAATGCAAGAAAGTTAGGTGCACCCATTAGTAGGTAATATGAGAAGGAACACAAAACATGTTTTCAAGCAACAGCTGCTCACATTAGACATAGATGTCGAGGTATAATGACCTTTTCAACGTAAACTTGAGCGTATCATATTAGTGATCCAAGCGTTTAGAATTCTCTTTGTGTTAAACCACACTGCAAATAATGGTAGACAACACATTGTAATCAAAATTCAATCTCTCATCACCTTCTCTTGGGCTATGAGGGATGCTCGCTTTGGGACATAAACACCATCATAATTTAATAGGGTCAAAGGGGGAGCTGTGCTGATTTCTTTTTGTCACATCTGCTTCGGCTTGCTTATCATGTTAGGGCATATCTTAAGCTAACCCCAAGAGGGAACATTCCAGAATATGGCTTCCTTCTTGATATGTCGCTTCGATGAACCGTGGCGGATTGCGAAAGCTGGAGTGCTTACGTGAGCATTGTCCATGCTTGTCAACCCCATTCAGCAAAGAGGCGCAGCGCTGCCACTGTGAATCTAGCAACTGCCGGGGCTACATTGGGGAGGACACGAAGATGACGCTCAAGTCTGGCCGCAGCCAGCTTCAGAAACGAACCAGCAGCAGCACCAGCAGCAGCGCCAGCAGTAGTAGCAGCAGCAGTGCTTCGTCCAAGAGGATCGAGGAGCGCAAGCGGGACACGGTGGAGGACTTGGCGGTGAGTCCATGGCAGAGCCCTGCTTTTATCTCATCCATCCTGTCAAAACAGCTGCTTGTTGGTTTCTGAGTTCCTTGTGCTGGCTTTCCTTTGGCTCGCTTTGAAGCCACTAAGCTTGCCATTGAACTGGTTCATGAGGTACAAGACCTTTTAAGCCTCAGTATTCCTATGGGTCACTTTTCACAAGCGGAGGCATGTCGCAAGAAATGTTGGGCTTTTAAAAAGCTGATGTAGAGAGATTTCACTGACATTGCATGGGGCAGGCAGCAAAAGAACTGTACGGATGCATTTAGCATTGCGCTAGGGATCAACTTGGCATCATTGCATGCAAGTCAGAGGTTAAACTATACTGTTAACAACCCATTGTTTTCAATACCGTAGCAACTGAAAAATACTAAAGTGAAAGCAAATTATGAGTATATCTGGCTGATAAATTCTTGTGTATTTGCATCAACCTTGTTGCGCAAAGCAGCTAATGTGGATTAAAAAATGAGGGTGGGAGGGGGTGGACAGGAGCACACTGAAAGCAGGTAAATACCAGAATTGTATATTGTGATTTGTGGTACTTACTTTCAAACCTTTCTAAAACCAGTTCTAAAGGGTTTGCTATTGGGGCCACATAGGGGTCAAGCGCATGCATGCTGATAGTCAAGTTCTAATCTGGCTAAGGCCAATTTTAGCACCGTAATAACGAAAGTTTGGACCCATAGAAATGCATGGGCGCCAACCGGGACCTTTGGTCAGAATCAAATTAACCAAAATATCGAATTAACTGGAGTCAAATTTACGGAAGGTCTACTGTATTGCTTCTTTCTCAAAAAATATTTAGTTATTGTAGAATTATGCACAATTGTGCTTTCATATGTAAGAAGGATGAAAACAAAATTTGTCAATAATGCATCTGAATGCAGTCATGGCAGCTCCAGGATCCACAGATTTATCTCTGAGCAGCTGGCATTTGATGCATGAGCTGCAGCCAGCCATTAAATATCTTAGTCATAGACTTCGAAAAGCCCACCTTGTAGCGGATGCAGGTCCATGTCACACAGGAAAATTTATTGCCATTTTTGTAGCTAGTGACATTCAGCGCATCAAGGACGATTAGGTTCAGCAGGCTGCTTCATTGCAAAGACAAGGTTGTTACTAGCTTTTCATGCATTCCTCAGATTTTGGAACGCATTCCCTTAATTCATTCGCTTGCAGATGTCATTTTTATTAGGAGACGTTAAATATTCCTGCAGAGCAGTCAATAACAATAAATGTGAACATAATGCAATACAAATAACATTACATCTTCCCATGTTGCAATGGTATTACTTCAGTTTCATAAACTGAGAATAAAGCATTTTTTCTTGTTATATTAATGTCCCAAGATGGTATTCAGCTGTGCTTTTCTCATGTTGGATGGAATATGGGTTAGATATGACATTCAGTGTCATAACCTAGAACTGTCAGTATGTAATATTTCGCATTTGCATGCTTCAGATTATATAGGGTGCTACTATCTACTTGAATTTAAAATACCTTGGAAACACATTTGTGGAATTTGACATCTTCCACAGAAGGAAGTGTGAATCAGGAGCATTGAAGAGTTACCAAAATGTTGAAAAGAAAGTGAAGTTTGCTTGTTTATAATTGCACTCTACAGTAATAATCATTGTAATATTGTTGAATTTGAAAAGTTGTGCACAGCAAGCACTGTCTTTTGGCTTATGCAGGCTACTTAAAAACCAATTAGTTTGCAAACAGCTAAGACGATTGTCGTTGACTCATGTTTCCTAAGCTCAGCTTTAATAACGGAGAAGCAACTTTTTGAGGGTCATCTTCCCATCATAAAAGGAATAGATTGCAAAGCTAGCCTTATAGTAAATATGTAGTATTTCTAAGAAGTGCAGGAGCACATTAACTAGTACAGGAGCTAGTTACGAATGCTAGAATGAAAGCAGGTTCGTGATGCAGGTTATGGTGCTCATTGATAAAGCAGGGTTGATATTATAAGTATGCAAAGACTCAACCTTGCAGGCTTTAGGATCTTTTCGTGCACAAAAATGAATGAAATATGCAATCAGCATTGTCTCGCATCTCATCAGCACTGCATTATGGTGCAAAATTCAAAACTTGAAGGGCTTTGACTTCAAAGAATGTGTGACTGACCATTTAAGCATAACTTTCACAGTTCTTATCCACAAATTGGAATTCTGTAGATATGTACTATAAGTTTGTATCTGAAGTGGCATTGTAGGTCATGCTGTTTGTTTGCAGGGCATTAATAAATGCCTGCGATTCTGATGTAGTGTTTCAGAATTTGTGCCTTTAAGAGAAGTCTCCATGTTTAAAATGCGTTACACACGGTAATCTTTTATGGAGCCAATATTTTGCTCGGGTCAAGGAACCTACCAGCACCATTTTCTAAGAGTAGTTAGTTGTATTGCGTGCTCATTGCATGTAAAAATTTGCATGAAGTAATGTGTTAGTATGTGGGGTACCCGGCAGTCATTTGATATTTCTTCCTTTTCTTGGAGCAGATTATATATAGCCTGTAAACATTAATGCAAGTCCTAGTCATTTGACAGACTTTTCTTCCTTACAATATTCTTTTGTACCTTTTAGAAGCTCTTACAGGCAGATGATTTTACCATTTACTTGTTGTGTAGCCGAGTTGGACAACTTTCGGAAAATTTGTTTGCTGTTAGTGTTGGACACATTGCTGATTTTTCTGGCTCCTTAGAAGCCGAAAACGTGGTTGTTTGCAATGCTACTTCAGACTGACTTAAGCCTAGGTACCATATGTGACAAATTTCAGCGAGTGGAAATGGTAGTGTAATACGGTGAGACGGTGGTAATGTGTCATTCCTTCATTGAAGGAGCAGACAGTGGCAGAACGCAACAGTAGCACGGACAGTACGTCACGTGGCATTATGTCATCAGTTCAATGCAACCTATAAGTTTCCACAGTTGGCACAAGCCAGCAAAGCCTCCTGCTTACCTGCTTCTGACTCCTGGTGATGAGTCATGTATTTAACCATTTCCATGCCAAGGACGAGTCTCACTCTTCGAGATGTTTCCTCCAAAATATGCCAGGGAAGAGTCTCACTCGTCCAGAGATTTACTTTCGCCTACGGAGTGGCAGTCTTTTCATCATTTTGGTGTGAATGCTGCGCTCTTAAATAGCACCAGCTTCCCTGCAAACTGATTTGTTGAGGGTGCGGTCGGCGGCTGCTATGACAACAGCTGCCTTTTTTAATGCTGGAAACGTGCTATTTTTTTACATTTCTTCACCTGAAGTAAACTGTTAGATTACTAAGTTGTGTTCGGAGCTTCAGCTTAGTACTGGCAAAAAAGAAAGATTTAGAGCCTCTGGTGGCTTCTCTCATGTGGACGTGGCTCAACAAAAATGCTTTGCCGCTGACACCTCTGGGATTTCCTTTCCTTGCCGCACCAGCAATAATGTGTCGCATGGAGGACAACAAAAGCACACTTTTCATGTGGACTGTCTCTGGGCTTGCCTATTTGTAACTCAAAAGCATTAATTATAATTGACTGTACAAGATATTTGAAAATAACAATTGAACTACTGATACTGCAGTAAAAGATGTTTAGAATAAATGAGTCATAAAGCAGTTGTTAAAAATTTGGTGGTTTTCTAAAGAAGGGTTGGCATAACAAGGGTTAAAGCAATAAGGAGTTCGGCATTCCTCATGAAGTCCTCTCATGTTATTTTGGCAGCAGCTGCTTAGCTATAGAACTGGGCAATAACAGAACACAAAGCATTTGCAAATGCTTGCAATATTTGGGCAACTATATCCAGAGCAGTCTGCAACACAACTGCTGCGACTGATGTTGCTCTCACAGACCTGCTATGACGAATTTGTGTGCTTTGTCCATTGTTTGCAATTCGCATATTTCATTTCAATGATCATAGAAGGACTGATAATCACGATGTCATGGATTTATTTGCAGTACTGTTTGCACTTCCATATGCGTAATTTCTTTCCGCTTAGTCCATGAAAGCTGTTCTGCATGTTGGGATAAAACTACTGAGTGTTATACAGTCGAACCTCGTAACAGTCTCATCTAACACGAATGCGTCTTCATTACATCCAGTATTAATCATAAGCATACATGCGGATATCAGAGGGGGGTATTGATCCAGGCTATGTGAAAGAATGTAAACGTGATGCCACTGATAGGTCAGCAGAGTCTCCTGTAGATTTTGATGGCTTATTGGCGGCTTGCCATGTTGATGTGTGGCACGGGAACAGTGATAAATTACAAGTGCAGGGCTTCGCACTGCCATCGCTACTCAGCTCTGTGATTATGTGGGGTCAGCATGCTGGCTTACCGACTGCGAGCAAGCCAGACCGAACCCCTGGCTAAAATGTGCACACATGTCTAGAATGTTTTGTTTCAAACTCCTCTTGCTGAGCATTTGAAATCAAACTGTGAACTGAGGAAGCACAAATATTCTCTTCGTAATAAGCAACATTGTCTCGTATCTTGCACTTTAGGTTTTGTTATAGCGTAAAACACTCACGCAAATAAAGCATGGGCAATTATATTTGTTTATTTCAGTGTCAGGTCTTTTCTTATTAATCCCCACTTAGTGGTTTCATCTTTTACTTGGCCTTTCTTTAGCTGTGCCTTATGTCTAGTCTTGTCCATCCATTTCAATAAGGTTTATCACTTTCTGCAGCATGTTGGAAGTACCTGTTTGTTCATCGGCAAGATGACTTAGCACAGCATGTGTATATTAACATGCGCTCTGATATCATGATGGGCTCATCGCTGTGTCATGTGCATCCACACACTCGCCACATTTCCTCCGGGTCATCCGCTGCTTTTGAACACCGAGAGAATAATATAAGGCCCATTTATTTAATGTCGGACTTGTGAACAAAGCAATCGAAAATGTTGACAACCTCAGCAGCTAGTTTTAACAACCTTCAATGCAAGGTGCACACATCAATCGTGCCATTTTCACTCGCCTCTTCAAGCAGCAGACTGTAGTAAGCAATGGCTACAAGTAGTTTGGTGAAGGTTTTGAACGTGACTAGCTGCGAGACTAGCTGAGATAACAGAAGCCATGTCCCGAGGGCCCGCCCTAACTCGGCGCTTCTCTTGCAGCCTCCGGCTGTCTGGCCAATAAACTGCCCGGGCCATCACGAACGGATATGTGACCGCTTGAGCTTCGCTATTGGCACGCTTGGCCGAGGTAAATAGAATACTCGCTCCATTACCTTCCACCTATTGAGCCAGTACATACATACCACTACCCACACAATGTGGAAGCAAATTATACTTCTCCCTCCAACGTGGCTGCAATGGCATCAGCTGACATGAAGCAACTTGGATGGATGCATGACAAACTCCACGTCCCTGGCGCGCTTGCGCGACACCCTCCAAGCTGTCCTCTGCGGCACAACGCAAACATTTACACAACACCTGAAATGTCGCCAGGAGACCGGCCAGCCTGTCACTTTCCAACATGCTCTTAAACTCCATATGGTTTACTGTATGCTATATGTGACCACTTTTAAAAGCAGCATGACGTTGTTGCATTATGATTGCAACCATTCCTCGTGGTTTCAACTAATGGGCATATTTTGAAGGCATATTCATTGGCCTGTCCATTTTGTAGCATGTCGTTGAGTGTGTGTGTTTTTGACACACATTTCATAAACCGTGTGCGTGTGTGTGTAAAAAATTTGAAGTCTTTCCTTTAGGGCTTGTATAGGGATTGTAATTTATACATACAGTGCAGTCCACTTGTTGTAATGTTCAAGAGCAGGAAAGTCAAGTCAGCATAGGTGATTACCGTGCACACACTGAACTTAAAGTCCACTACACAGTACAAAAGAGGAAAGGTTTCATCAGCCCGAGAGCATCAGGAAGCTTCATAGCAAACTCCTAAAGGTTTCATAGAAAGCAAGCTATACAGTTGAAGAAAAATTTGTCTTGTGTCCAATGTTAGAACCTGAGATCAATGCCTTTCCGCGACAGTCGCTCTACCATACGAGGTAATCAGCAGATGGCAGTGCGAGGCCAAATAATCAACATATTGAAATGCAAGAACAGTGAACCAGTTAATCAGACTGCTGAAGTGCATTTAGAGTTGTCGGTAAGGAAAAAGGGTAATGGGCAGGGAAGTAACTGTCTCTTCACTGGGACACCTCACTGCACTGCACCGGGGAAGGAGAGTAAAAGGGAGGCGGGTATAGTGGGCTCCTTAGCGTGCCAGTTGAGGGGAGTTCGACGAGGACATTGCACAGAAGGAGAAGGAGGAGATGCGGAGCGAGGAAATGAACAAAAAGCGACGGGGGACAGCAGGGGTTTCCCATGCAACAGTGAAGCCTTTTGCTTCGGCCACTTCTCAGTGGGGTGTGGTTTGCACCAACTCTTCAATTTGTCTTCGGAAAGTACAGTAGAATCTTGTTGATATGAATCTCTTGGGATGGCGCAAGAATTTGTATCACCCGAAATTTATATCACGCAATAACGTTAAAAAATCTGAAAACTAAGGGGGGAACACGGCAACGAAACGGACAACTTGCTCAAAATTTCTGATATTTCTTTTCCTCCAATCCTAAAACATTTCTTTATCTTATGATGAAATATTTGGAAGAAATATGCTGCAGAATTCGAAAAAATGACAATACTTTGTTAGTGTGTTGTCTTCGAAATAGAGAAAATCTGATTTCGGGAGATGCTATCGAACCGCTGGTCACACGAGCGCAGCTTTCCATTGGCATAGTGCCGCCATCTTTGTATAGCCGTAAACACGAGAGATAAGGAATTCAGATAGCGGCAGCATTGTATAGTTTATTTCACCAAGTAGAAATAAACCTAACAAAAGCAAGCGCAAATAGGGAAAAATAGCGTGGCGATTCGTTACAGCAGTTAATGCCGCCTATCTTGCTGACGTGTCAAGACTAGATCACGTGTGATTGCCGGCTCCTGATAAAGTTGCAAGGTGTTCGAAAACGTCCACCAAGTTGCATGGCACTGCACAAAGCAAATTTTGATGGGGCGGAGGGGATGCGCGCCTGTGGAGTCAAGGCGGAGTGACATAGGTCGCCTCGCAACGATAATCCGACATAATGCGTACAGCGCACAGGTGCGGCTGCTATGCCAGCCTTGCAATAGCCAGTAGAGAGTTTTAGCTTGTTCGGCATTTCGGTAAACGCAGGCGAACTGGGTGTTTTACCGGATGGGCGGAGGCGTAAACTTGAGTGGCTGCAGCGATACAACCACCTGGTGGCACAGAGCTCAACCAGATACAGAGCTAATATTGCAGTAAACAAGTGTATTCTTATTCGCTGCTGGCCTGAATTTTCTCAGCAGCATAATTGTGTCACAATTTGCTACTGCCAGAAATTTACACCAGCAGCAAAGTGGAATACACTTGGTTGATGCAATATTAGCTCTGTGTTTATCTGGTTCAGCTCTGTACCACGAGGTGACAGGCACCTGGCAAGCCGCTCACATTTACGCCTATCCAGTAAAACGCCCAGGCGTGCTGGGTATTGTGTGGCTACTTGATAGTTGATATAATCTGCTGCGGCACGAAAAGCGGTGTGCAACATTCTAAATGTAGCATGTTGTAACCTAATCGACTTGGGCCAGGACTTTTGGAAAATTCGTATCATTCCAAAATTTGTATCAGGTGTGATCGTATTACCGAGATTCTACTATAATGAATTCGCTTAGTTTCAGTTCGTTATACTCGGGTTCGATATTATTATTATAAATGTTTCCTGTCGAAGTCATATCCACATATTCATACTTTCCATTTTCTGTAATCGCAAAAGATGCAATGACCCTTTTCGCGGCGATACCGTGGGCACTGCCATGTTTGATCACATGGTGACGCGTCCATTGCTTGCCTCAGCTGCCTCCGTTGTTTCCGTGTTTACAATGGATGTACATGATGCCCGGTGCGGCTCAGGAAACCTGTTTCGGGAGATATCGTAGACACTGATTGGGTGGTTGAGACAAAACTTTGGCCACAGCTTTAGAGGGCATGTAAAAAAGCGCTTTCGATGCCCATTAAGCTTTGTCCAAACAGTGCGAGCCGGGTATATGAGGCTAGAAATGCATTACAAGGTTTTCGCTTTAAAATTGGATCAGGATCAGTGTGTTTTGCTCTTCGTTCTTTATTTGGCAAATACTTAGAAGCAGCGGCTTGTCACGTTTCTGACACGGTGAAGTTCATTGGTGCGGTCCCTATCCGATTATTTTCTGCCTAATTGCTCGTTGGTGTACTCAGTTGCAATAGATTTGTTTTTGCTGCACACAAGGCTTGGAACGTAGCTGTTCTCTTCTTTGTAATAGCTTGTAGCAAATATGTAGTATCGCTAGTAACTCGCTTACTCCTGTGGACCGTCGCGAAACATTCAGCTTTGACCACTCGTGTGCTGTCGGTGTAGTCGCTGTTACCCATGCTTTGGCGCACTGATTCAAGTGTGCGCCCATTCACATATTCGTAATACATTGGCGATAGAGTGTGCGTAAGTTTGCGTGTGAGTTGGCGTAAATGTGTGAAGATGACGTGCACGAAACTTACTATGCCAGGAACCTGCGCTACTCCCTTTGTCATTGTTTAACGAGCAGTACTCACTCTTGCCGACGTTCCGGGGGTTGAAGTCCTTGGAGGTTAGCGCTTTAACGCTGAAATGAATATTGTTGCACAAATACGTTGCAGAAATATTTTTGAAAGGTGAATTTTTTTTATCCACGAGGAAAGTCGTACATTGAGAAGGACTGGCAATGGAGGCTGTCCGTATGTAGCAATAGTCCGTAAACTTGGACACACATTTTCATTCTATTCCTTAATATGCCAGCCACTATTTCTGCAGCCCAACTGCTGCAGATCCACCACTCCACCACTACAGATTTTGCAGCATGAATGGAGCACAGTGCGTGAGCGAAAACCCAGTTGCATTTCCGACAGCTGATCGCACGGAAACAGGGCAGAAGTGGTAATGGTTTCGTATTCGTGCGCATTCACTGAGGCAACGTATGGCGCGCCGCCGAAAGCGCCATCTCGTTTCTCGAGAACAAACTGATCCGCGAAAAGGGTCAATAAGCACTGTTACATCAAACACAGGCTCGTCAATATCAATTTTGTCATTTGAATCAACCCACTTTTCTCGGATGTATTTGTCTGAATGGACTGCATTTCATTTTCTTATGGGCTCAGCTTTAAGGTAGGCTGGTTTCTGCTGTGAAACCTTGTTATCTTGATTGTTGTTAACTGGTAAAATTTGGTAATTAAGTTGCACTGTCCATTCCCAGCAAATGTGCGCATTATTGTATGGCATCAAAAGTGTAATTCTGAGATATTTGCCATGCATGAATAATTCATACCAGTCCTGGAGTGCCGCAAGTCTGCCAAGAGAAAGCAACTTGAAATGAAAACTACTGAAACTTATTGGCAAATAGTGCACTGGAAGAGAAGTGGTGGGAAATCATTGCACATTGCACAGAAGGCGTTCAGCATAAACAGCATGGCGCGTGGTGTGCACTGGTACGTGCACCGGTGCGATTATCGGATGCCACGACGGCAGCACTCTCATTTTTTCTCAATTGTCCATATTGGCACCATATGCATTACGCCTATTTCAACACTTTGGAACACCCATCTACGTCCTTCCATCATGGGAACAACGGCTCTTCAAATGTTCCTGTCGCTGCTGCCGATATTCACGGGGCTCAAGTGGGTGCCCTGCCGCCACGGAATGTTGCAAAGGATCAGTGGTTACTACGCCATTATCAGGAGATAACGGTTCGGCGATGCTTCGTTTACGTGTTGCCGATTGCTGATAACGGTTCGCAGTAATGTTCTACCTTTCAAACATTGCATGTCTTTTCGCCTAAAGTGACATAGATAACGTTATTCAATGGTCCTTGTGTGGCTGATGCGCAGTCGTAATGCCAAGACCATGATGCCAGAGTCCTTCGCAGTAGTTTCTGAAGTTTATGTTCTGGCCAACTAGAATTCTTCGATCTCTTATGCAGAATACGGTCATGTCCCTGCTGGTAGTAAAATATCTCACAAGCTCTCGAATAAAAAGTACCGGCTGCGCTTGCAGTTTTGAAATAACAGGTGATCGGTACAAGGCACTGTTTTGAAAGAGCTATATGACACCGCATTTCGATTTTTGGATGAATGTTTCTAACAGAAATTTGCAGCTAGATGCGGGAACACACGGAACAAAAATGACACTAAAAAATGTGGTTTTCAGACCAAACTGCTGTCGAATTGTTACTGCTGATGCCAGCTTCATGTGGTCACATATTGAGCAGCGCTTTCAAGGCAGAGTCTTATACAGGGTGTTTCAACGAACACTTCCAAAAATTTTTAAAGGTCGCCTGTGGCAGATAGCAGTATTTTAGTTCATGAGCTAGTCTACTCGACACTTTCACAAAATTGCAGCTACTCAATTACTTGCACAAAAAATTAAGATGCATAATCAACTAATTAACAAAATCCACTAATTAAGTTTTTTAACTAATTACCTTATGGCCCATATTGCAATTTACAAATTGTAGCTGCAGAGTTGCGATTCCATTTGGAACAAATTCTCAGGATGACACCAGTTTTGAGTTCCTGAACTTTACGAAGAAATGCATTGGTGTTCCAGTTACTTTCTTAACAAAACGTCGTTTTATCCATTGAAGCACAAATGTAACTGGAACACCAATGCATTTCTCCGCAAATTTCGGAAATTAATATCTCGAAACTGGTGTCATCCTGAGAATTCGTTCCAAGTGGATACGATACATGTTGCAAAACTCCACGGCTAGAATTTGTAAATTGCAATATGGGCCATAAGGTAATTAGTTCAAAATGTAATTAGTGAATTTTTTTAATTATTCGATTATGCATTAAAATTTTTTGCGCAAGTAATGTCCGTCTCTTCGAGTAGACCAGCTCGTAAACTTGAATTGTGCTATCTGCATGTATAGCAGACAATCTGCACAAAAAGTGTTCGCTGAAACCCGGTATGTGCTATAACGAACTACTGATACACAACGACCACTGTTCACGGAACTATCGAGGTCGTTATAAACGGGTTCGACTGTAATATTTTTCATAATTACACATTCAGATAATCCAGACACTTATTTGTCCCGTGAAGTTCGCAACAATATGCTTCTATCTATTGGTGTACGTCAAGTGAATTTTTAAAGTTGAAAGTGATTTTATTTTATTAATTCTCTCTTTTGTGAAGATGTTTTGGAGAGCAGACTTGCCAGACAACTAAGGCATATGTATTTTATTTATGAGATACATCTGTCACATCGAATGGAAGCGTATTTTGTTATAATATTTCATTGTAGAGTGTCACCATGTTTCCTTCATCTTCAAACATTATCTTTTCATAGGCGCTATAATCTGTCGACATACTTCATTGGATACTCAGACGGGCACCAAAGGGAAAGAAATTAGTTTTGTGGAAGATTAGCCTCTTGGAACTGTCTGTTGGAGCTGTTCTTTGGTGGGTAAAGGTAACATGGCAGAATAAATATTGGCCTTTCTCTCTTTGTTCTCTTTGTTTTGAATTTTGTGCGCCAACATCAGAGCTGGTAATGTCAATGTCATATCATGCAGTTCGTGGTCCAAACATTGAAAATCGGTTAGTATGCATGGAATGTGTCAGAAGTGCCGTGAAATCTGTATGGGCATTTGCTTGCAGCATCAGTGCATGATTAATTGATTTTTCGAACAAATGTATTTTACAAAGCTATTAATCTTCATCAATGTCCACCTTTTACATAATAGACTTAATTGATTAAGCCCGTTCGATTAATCGTTTTCGAGAGTTCGACAGGAGGGGCGCGAAAATTTTGAAAATGTACTGGAATCGCGGCGTATGAGCATTGACCTTATGGCTGTGGTAGAGCAACTGTCCCGAGTGATGCAGAGCCGAGCGCTTCCCCTCTCCTTCCCCACATCGCACTGCACTGCCTGAATTAAGTGAGGCTTGGTCTCGCTAAATTCAAGACATACTATAGCAACCTAGTCGTTGATCGTCGTTGCCACTCCCAGTCCACTAAAGACGTGGAACAGCATGCGCACTGGTTTGAAGCGTGTATTTGACATAGCGATAGAGTTATGTCAATTGCAGCAAATCTATGGCGTCCGAGCATCTATTCTCGCATGCTGGTTGCGTTGCCATTTAAAGAAGGTGTCAGTTTCACCTAAACATCCCAGAATTGACATTCCTTCGCTCTGTAGAAAAGAGCATGTGGTTTAAAATCTTAAACCAATAATTTTCTTTTCCCCTGTGTAGTTTATTGCAATTTCTTGCATATTTCAGTTGGGACTTCACCTTTCACTTTTGCCATTTTTCTTATTTCTTGTTTAACTGTACTGTACAGGGAATCACTAGTGCCATGTTTCTTATTTAATACTGCACTAAGTGCCGATATATATAGCATATATTGTTTACCTTTTCAAAAGCCACTAGTGCGATCATATTTAGTCATGAGCAAGTTAGATTATCCTTTATCAAATGTTTATACACTTGTGTTTCAAACTTAGTTCCACTCCTCGGGCATTAAAATAGGATCCTACAAAAGTAGATAACTGTTTCAACTTTTTTTAAAGTGCCTGGTAATAATTTCGAATAATCAATCGATAAACCCTGCATTGAAAGCGATCAATCGAATAAAGGCTAAAATTATGAATCAATAATCATTAACCGAATAAAAAATTAATTTACCATCTCTATGCGTGATCATGCAAACACATGGATCACATGATCTGTGTGTTTCATTGCTTTTGACAGTAATGATACGATCTCGACCGGGTGAAGTGGGTCGTCACCCCAAGAATCGGGAGGCGGCGACGAAGGCGGGCATCGTGATGATAAAAAATAGAAAAGAGTGTATTCACTTCATTGGTACATGGTTGTGACTCTGTCCAAGTCTGGAGACGTTCTGCCTATCACTGGGACCAGGACGGCCTTAAATAACCCCTCGCGGTCTGGTGGTAGCCGATGTCTCCCTGAGGAACTTGTGGAAGTGTCAGTGCCTTTGTCAGGTTGTCAAATCAACATCTTCCCCTTAGTGCCTTCTCCTTAGGGTGCTCGCCTTTGCGTCTGCTCAGAGCGTAGAGGGGTGACGCTTTCTCGCGGATGAACGCGATTACCTCGACACGGGAGAGCATGCGGGAATGTTTCCCATAGTTCAGCGGTCGAGTTCCAAGCCGATCATAACAGTAATCACTTATATCAAGGAAATTGTTTAATTTGATAAAAGTTTTCTTAATTAACCTGCATGAGAAATTGTCAATCTGATTTATTTATTTGAAATCGCAGTTCAGGGCATGCTGCCCACTTTTGTGGGCACAGTGGAACTAGTGGGAAAAGTCTGAATTTTATTCTCTTCTGGTGCCAAAGATGAACAGTTTTATAGAGCTAGATTTTTAGTGACATGGGTATAACTGCTATCTAAAGCAAATGTACAATGCACACATCACTATAGCCTCTGCTAAGCCTGTAGTTATGAGCAGTTATTCAAAATTAATCCGGAGCCGTCCACTACGGCGTGTCTCATAATCAGATCTGGTTTTGGCACATAAAACCCCAGAAAGAAGAAGAATGAGAAGTTATTATTTGGAGTGGACTGTACTGTATATGTGCAATTCACTATAGTAATGTTGCAAAGCATTGCATTGCAAAGTGCATGTGTAACTGATGTTTCTCCTTCAAATACATTTAGTCCTTTGTCCCTGAAAGAGCAGTAAAATTGTTTGCGTATTTCTATTTCTTCCAATGCCCAGATGGAAGAGGAGATTGAGAAACTGAGCGGTGGATTGAAGAACCGAGAACACACGCTGCTTCTGGCCAGGCTCATGGTCCGAGGAGAGGATATTGACACACGGCGGCGACTCCTGAACATCATCAAGGTGGGCTCTTCACTTCCGTCTCTCCTCTGGCCTTCATTTGTTTTGATTTGGGAACAGTTTCTATTGAGAGTTTCCTTGAGTGGTTTAGCTCCTAGGAGTGTTGTGCATTTGTTAAAATTGCTGTGGATTATCTAATTTGAATTTATAGTATACTCCAAGTCCTATAATATGGCTTTAAATAGCTGAGTCTAATTTGCGTGTTAGATCAGTCAAATTGGCCTCTAGTGCCCAAATCTTGAGTCGTTTTATGGGAACTTTACATAGCAAACAGTGTATACGTGAAAACCCTGACATGACTATGACCCATGAAAGCTCTCGTTCTGTGGAGCAGTAAGTTGTTACTGTACATTTCTCTTTATGAAGTGGGATTTATATATATATGTCTATATATATATATTTTTTTTTTCTTTCTGTAGAACACGACGGAGACGGCTTGTCTTCGCTTGTTTCTGGATTACCATGGTCTTTCGCTACTATGGAGCTGGATGGCAGACATTCCTGATAACGAGCTTGCTCTCAAAGCAGAGGTAAGGTACCGACGCTGTTTTTCAGTCAAACGTGTTAATTAAATGCATGCTGTAAAAGCGTTGCTTTCTATCCTCATATTTTTATACTGTGTGCCTGTATACAAGTGTGTACATAAACACAACAGCGTGAACAGCACGAGTCTGTTAGAGTAAAAAAGGAAATGATCACATTGGCACACTCTTTGTCATGGGTTTTTCTGTTTTCATACTTAAGATGTTCATGTTCTCTTCTCGTGCGAGTAAAGCTCGACTTCCATTGCAGGGAACATGATAGCTCTTCTGTGTTGAGTACATTGTCAGGATGTTAAAAGTAAAATAGTAGTATTATTTCTTTTTTGTTATAACACACTTAACATTTTACAGTGCGACCAAAGGGAACTTAGAAGAGAATAAATGTATGATCATAATGGCGACACATCTTGAGACTACTTAAACTTTTTCATTTAGTCTTTGCCTTACAATTTTCATAAATGGAGGGAAAAAGTTTTTTTTTTTTCAATTTTTGGGACAAATATACAAAATATTTTTTTGTTTTCTTTGTATCCACTATTGCCAGATCCTGACAGTGCTCCGCCAACTGCCCATCCCCAACAAAACGATGGTGAAGGACAGCAAGGTGATGTCAGTGGTGCACCGCTGGGCATCTCAGCTAGCTGAGCAGGGCGCTACAGGTGGAGCCATAGCTTCAGCAGTGACAAAGGACTCTGACGTTCCGCCACCACCTGACAAGCAGGCCAAGGTGACCAGTGAGGAAGCGGACAGCGATGCCTCGGAGAGCTCGGGGTGGGTTTTGGCTTGATCTTGTAGCTTGTTTGGAACTTTGTGTGGATTGTCTGTTGATGCTGATATTAACATTAAGACCGTGTTTCGTAATCTACTTTGTTAAATAATGCAGTTGACATCTGTGCTTCCCTGGTGAAGGTTAAAAACCGTTGTCCATCTTTTTCGTGCAGCATTAATCAGTGACATTTTCATTTGTCTTTTCCTGCCCTTGCCTATCTGTAGCAGTCAGACACCAGCATCGGCACCTTGTCAGCGCTCTCAGACTGGGTCTGTGGTTTGCTCTCCGGACTCTACAAACCTGGTTGAGAACGGGGACTCGACGCCGAGTGATGGGCCCAAGGATGAGCACTGCAGCAAAATGGCCCAGGATCTTTCTGAGCTCGCATCCACGCTCTTGGACTCATGGGGCTCCTTAAAGGTGCACATTTGTTATCATTTTTCAGTATAGTGATAGGTTTCATTGCATTTAAGGTAGTCATTTTGTGAGCCACTCTCACAACTCTTTTCGTAGCAGGCATTCTGACCATGCTGCTTTGTTTTTTTGCAGGAAGTCTTCCGGATCCCTCGCCTAGAGCAACAGAAACGTCGCGAGGATGAGCGCGAGGCAGACAGGCGAGAACGAGAACGCAATCGTCAGCAGAAGAATCGGGAATCTTCTTTCAGTGGCCGAGACTCCAGCTCACGGCGCCGCAGTCCTCCATCCTCAAGTAGCCGTGACCGCAGAGACAGGGGTGAGTGCCTCAGACATGCAACTTTACGGCAACCTTGCCTGCATCCTACAGTTGTACTTCTCTGTAGCAGTAGTTACTACTAGGGGTGTACAAATACTGAATAGTGCATTTCGAATCGAATCAAGAAAAAAATCCGAATATCGAATCGAATGTCAAATATCGGAAAACGTTTTGCAGAATTTAATGCTCACAAATTTTGGGCAAGGAAATATGGTGCTGAACATGTGCCTTTAGTGCATACCTGCCGAATTTCCCAAAATTCTTGTGAACTTTACGAATTTGGGATAGTTTTACAATTTTATAAATATTGCACCAATGATTACAAAAAATGACATGCGCAAAGAAATTTAGCTCATCTGTCTCTGAACCTCCCGTTTAAGGTTTGCCTTGGGTGAAAGGGTGCAAGAGAGATGCTTACTTCGAGCAGGTTGATCCAGACAAGTTCCTGAAGCAGGCGATATCTGCAACAGTAAAGTAGCTAAAATACTCGCTGTAATATAAAAAAAAAAAACAGTGCGTTGCTTGCCAGTGTCGGCTGTGCTAACTTTGCTGCTGCCGCTCGTGTGCTGTGCCTAAATCTAAACCATCATTATTAGTGATGGTTTCTCGTAAAAGGCGTGTGCTCCCGGCAAGCCTTTTAAATAATTCATCCAACCTCTTTCCCCCCCCCCCCCGCCCACCCCACTCACCTTCCCACTTCGGTATCATACTGGATTTCATAGAATTTTTATGTTCGCAGGTTGGCAGGTATTCTTTAGTGGCTTAACCTTCCATATGTCCATGTGTGTTGTCAATGTGTGTTGCTAATCAAGATGCAGTGCGAAGTAAAATGAAGGAGATAAAGTTCTCTAGTGTTTGAACGAGCTAATAGTTTCAGTGGCCTGTCAAGTTGTTTAACAGCGGTGTATGTAGTGCACATCTTGTAGGTAATATGATGCCGCTTTGTGTCATCTGATGAGCTGCATTTAATGCAGAGGTCTTTCAGCTATTTAGGATTAAGCATGCTGACAAACTGTCACTGTCTATATTAGATAAAACTGGTTGTACATACTTGCACCGCGGGAAAAGATGCATCAGAATGTTCAATCCCATTGCCCTTAATTCGTTCAAGTCAATGTGGTGCAGGCCTTTTGATTTAGCTGCTTTAACACATTTTCTGCAGACTACGAAAGGTCATCTGAACGGAGACGGTATTCCGCTTCACCCGAGCGAAGAGAGGACAGGAAGCCTTACCATCGGTCATCAGACCATCGCCGCTCTGGCGGCGGCGGCAGTGACGCCAAGCCTAGGAAGTGAGTATAGCACCTTCCATGGCATCTTTTCTGGAACGTGCCTACACTATATATGTCTCAAAAGAGAGAATGGGCTCTTTAATGAAAACTGCAAAGGTTAAACGCAGCTTGACGTGTGCCATCCAATGAAGTACCCTTGTATTGGCCGCACTGGTGCACACTAGAGCCCCACATGCTTACATGATCTGCTCACACAGAGCCTTGTCAAGCAGTTGCACTGCTTAGATGCCAGAGATGCACCTGTAGGGAACTCTTGGGGATTAGCCTATCTTAAAGCGATACTCCAGAGAGACCAATGTTGCATTCGACTAGTTCCTACCGCGCTACGACACAATTGCACTGATGTGGAGGCCTCTTAACATTGAAGCCAGAGAAAGCATGCCCAGGCTGAACATTCAGCCGCTCCCAGAGCAATTGGAGAAGGCATGCGATCAGAATCCTGACGAATCTTGGTTGCACTCCTAGCTTTAAGGGGGAGAAGGCCCCGAGCACTCTTAGTTGGAGCTTAGCCCTCGGAATGAACCAGGCATATGTGTTCCCAGCACTCGATTTCAACCAGCTGAATGTAAACTGAACCTCAAGAGGGCTCCAAAGCAACTAGTCAAATGCACCGTAAATATGTTTAGTGTCCCTCTGTAGTATCCCCAGTTGTATGTCTCTTTAGTTTCTTTCTGTAGTATCACTAAATATGTTTAGTAGAGTGCCGTTCAAGAATTTTTCTCTTTTTTTTTTCTTTTTTTCTTATGTCCATTTTTTTCCCCACTGAAAGATGTTGAACATTAGCTGAGAATATGGACCGAAATTGCATTTCTTGATATTATGCATGCTGAAATGGTGCCGGGTGCAATAAAAAAAATTTCATAGCATTTTTGTTTATTTCAGTCTTTCTTTTTTTATGTAGGAAGAGCTGCTAAAAGTTATCATTTTTGGGGTTTTCTTACTTTAGAGTGCAATACAGTCCTTATTGATAAAAACAATAAAGTACTAGCCCGAAGCAAACAATTTCTGGCCAGAGAAAGTTGCTTGGTTTCTTGCCTGTCTTACGTTTGTGCCGCCTTTCTGGCTTGCCAAGCCTCTAATCACAGTAAAAGTAACGTACTTGATATTTCTAGTGTTACTTAATGTTGCTTGATTTCTTGCTTCAGGTAGCTCTCAAGACATTTGTTGGCAGTTTTAAAACCCAAATAAAATGGAGGTAATATCACAGGCAACATATGTTCAGTGACTTGATGTTCACTTTTGGTAGACTTCCAAAATAGCATAATGCTAAAGTATTAGTATTTGAAGTGTAATAGAAATGAGCATGTCACTAATTTCAGCCTACGGATTGGTAGGTCATCCTTTGCATCCCTAACTTTCTCAGTGGTTCACACTGTGTGTTCGGTTTTTCTTTCAGCATTTCACATTCTCTTATTGCTCTAGATCTCTTTAAGAAACTTGCTGTGTAGCATCTGTACTTCTGACTTTGTACTTTGACACCTGAGGCATATGCTAGAAAATTTTATATCCACGAAAAACTTCTTGTATAGAAGTTCTTATCAGGGGTTTGGGAATACTTGAATAGTAAGTGTTTGAATAATTCAATTTCTCGAATATTTGGTATGCAGTAAAAGCTCGTTATTCGAATTCCGTGGGGATGCTACGAAAATTTGAATTATACAAAATTCGAACTAATGAAAGTCGGAAAAAAAATTGCTTTGTTAAGGCGTGTGTATAGCCTGACGTAGCGTGAGCACGCGCACACGCTACGTCATGTTGGCGGGAAGGTTGTCGTCTATAGTTCGACGCACTGGCTCAGCCAACGTAACCGGATGCAGCCAACGCGGTCCGATGTGCCTGACGTCGAGATAGCTCTTGCTCCATCCACGCGTTCTTCGCGCCGACTGCGCCGGCACTTCCCCTGAGACTATAAACGTGGGCGCGTTTATAGTCCGATGTTCTCGGCACGCAGGCGAATGTCGCTTGTGGCCAGTCATGCTACACTGCTTGCGCTGCGACAGCCAAAATGCCGTCCCTTCTAAACTTTCAACGCGCACCGTCGGCTGCTCTCTTCAGAGCATGCGCTGAACTATTCCCAACGCGCGTGCCGCTTTGGACGGCTGTCTGTGAACGTTGATGAAGCAGCATGGGCGCGTTTTAGAGCGCACGCCGCCGCCGCCGCTCACCGCAGGAACGGACGCCTAAAGGGCAAAGCGGCGCCGCCCGCGCGGCGACACCAGCGTGGCTAACGTGCTCCCGCGCACTATCACTCTCTCCGTCCATGATGACGCAGAGTTCGAATTATTGGTGGCAGTGCAGATTTCAGTGTGAATTAGCGGGGTGCATTACATATTGTTTTCGATACATTGTTGGACGGACCACGGTGGCTACATTGAATTATCCAAAATTTCAAATTAAGGAGTTGTGAATTAACTAGCTTTTACTATCGTGAATGACCCTGCCGTGGTTGGTGCCTTGACGTGTGCAGTGTTTCCCACAGTGCGCGATCTCTATCAGTACAAGTTTGACGAGGTTGACTGAAACGGTCAAAACGATTAATGCTACGTCAACAGAAGGAACAAAAATCGGCGCATATGGAAAGCACATAATCGTGTGTGAAGATAGGGCCGATTAGCCACCGTAGGGCATGCTGATCGCATCAGATACGTGTATTCAGTGTTCATGCATGCAGATTCACGCAGTTCAGAGCTTTCTGCCCACATGCGAACAGAGAAAAATTTGAACAGAAAAAATGTGCTTGCGGTAGTTGCCAGCCTTGCGGAACTTCCCGTGGACCTCCCAATACGAGAACATTTTACCGTCGGTGCTCATCTCGGTCCACCCATGCTGCACCGATGACCACACGGAGTGGTGCCGAGTCACGTGATTCGCATTCCTCGATTTTGTCGGTCGCGTTGATAGGCCTTAAAGCTGATAACACACTTGCCATAAGAAGGGAAAAACCCTCTTGTTTTATGGGAAAAAAAACTCTTAAGCAAATCTTTCTAACCAACTGATTCCGGCCGACGTCTAGGGGGGAGGTAGACGGTGGAAGGGGGAACTGCGTCTCACCCCGATCACCCATACTCTCTGACGGGTGCAAATAAAGTGCTTTCTCTCTCTCTCTTTCTAAGCAATAGAAAATTGCCATTAAGTTCAGTGTGGCCCAGTATTAAACTCAAAATATCATTCATATTGAGGACAACTTCGCTATGTCTTCTGCTTTAGGGGGGAAAAAGCACCTGATTCTATTCAGCAGACATTCTCTCGATAAAAAATACATTTCACGCTTTGTATATGAACTGAGTTATCAGTGCTGGCATACTGTACATCTCGATTGCTAGGTACTCACATTATCAATAGTTACACTCTTTCAGTAGTTCTGCTCAGCAGAGCCAAGGCTCAGAACAGTTTAGAACCTGCTGTATGACTATATGGCCTTGAGAAGTGGTCTTGCCGGCAGGTGTTTACTTGGAAGCTTCTCTGCAGGTCGCAGGGTGGTTTATTGCGTGATTTTGCTTCGTTCTTTAATAAAGGACTTATTGAGGCTCCATGATACTGAACATAGAGTTCGACTTGTTCGAACGTAAACGTGCATAGGACAAAAAAATTAAGGCAACACTGCCATACAGACATTAATTTTAATTTAAAAAGTACAAACAAAAATTGCTTTGACAGTGGTTAAATTCATACCTGTAGTCCACACAGCCACAACACTGCAGAGGACCCCTTCCTGGGTAGTGCTTTGTCCTTTGCAAAAATGGTGTTCGCAGACTGGCTTGCATGATATTGTTCCTAGCTGCTCTTTTATACGAAAGTAATGAAACAACAGCTGATCTCGCTGCGCACTTGCAGTTTTACAGACAACAGAGCACTGAAGGGCACCTTTAAGATGTATTCGCCCCCCTGGTTGTTTAAGGAATTCTGTAGCTTCCACAATGATGCACTGAACTACTGGAACAGAGTATAGCAAGATTCTTGTTACTTAGTGTGAGTTGCCTCCTGAGCATGGGCAGCACAGTGCTTTTTGCACAAAATTTATAAGCATAGAAGTTTGTGTTTAATTTTCTAATACCTGATATTTGGTGTTTTTATTCGATTCAATATTCTATTTGAAATCTACTATTCAGTGTTCGCACACCCCTAGTATTTATCATGCATTGATTTGTCATTAGTTGATTTAGGCAAGAGAGCACATAATGTAGCTAATACCTCAAGAGTGTTCATAGCACCGCTAGATGATCTCTTTAGCATTTTGGGCAGAAATGTTCAGTCACCTGATTTTCCCAACCAGACAGGTAATTCTGTCGAAATGTTTAGCTTCAAGTCACCTGTACTTAGCCACGCAGCAGGTTACACGTTCTTCTAACAGCCTGGCTTGCCGCCCTCGATGCATGCAGGACGCTGCTTCCAACGCCACCTCGGCTAACCAAGGAAGAACGTCGGCAGCTGTTTGCGCTCGAGGTGCAGCAGAGAGACCAGGAGGAGGCCCTGAGGCGACAGTTTATGGTGCCCCCTGCCACTACGGTGCCGCCAGGAATGGTGGTGCCCTCTCCCACTCCTCAAGGTTTTATTGGTGCACCACCTGGAATGATGCCTATGCAAGGTGAGCTGCCATTCGAAAACAACTGATGATTGGGCCAGCTGCTAACAATGCTAGCACAGCTTGAACAAGGCCGAGAAGAAAAAAAATCTACATGGGCACTATGAACCAATAACTGCTACAAACAAGCACGATCTGAAGCATTGAATTGAAGTACAGGCACAGTGTGCCTTTCTGTATGTGTTCATTCATTTGCTATGGCCAAGGTGAGGTATGGCAGCATGTGAAAATGTAGACCAGGTTATAGAAGCGAGTGAATTGCGAACCTTGCCATGTCTGTCGACTGTACATTCCAGTCTCGTAGCAGTGTTGTCAGAAATCAACTCTTGCTTTTTTCGTCATATTTAGATGCGTAAAATGGCACACAATTACTATGGGAGAAACATTGGTTGAGGGTTTTATGCTGGTATATTGCTAATGTGTATTTTAAAACAATGGCCTTGACTGCACTCTTGACTTTCCAAAGTTTCTAAACGCACTTTGTATGTGATAGCAGTTACTGCAGTGTGCTGTGGAGCTCAAGCACCAGCTCATCAGTGTTGAAGGCAGCACGGTTGGTTTTTTTATACAATCTGAGAGAGTGTTATCATCTGTCAGTGACAAGATTATCACCGGTTTCTTTGCTAAAGATAGAGGGGGTCCCTATTCCAGAGGCACAATGCTGGTAATATGGCGATCTGGGCCCTGCTCTACAAGAAGCTTTGAAGTAGCAGCTCATGAACTTGGCAGATGAATTAAGTGTGGGCTAATCTTAGTGTATGAAATTCATTCTTATGGCTCCATGAGTACAGATGTGAGATAGTGTTAAATTTTTGTGTTGCTGGTATGTTGATTTCTGAGCTTTCCATTTATTGTGTAGAGCATGCTTTGTCCAATGCCATACCTTTCTGCTAAATTGAGCATTTCTTATGTAAGGTTGGAGTTTCCTAAATAAGATCTTAGAGTTTACTTGGTTTTATTTATTGTTATATTGTAGTGTTGTAATTGTGCAAACACTGTCTGATAGATTTTGCCTTGTAATGTCTTTTGGAGTACATCAAGCTACTTACATAGCTTTTAGCCCAGGATGACCATCCAGCATGTATGCTGGAAAATAAAATTGATTTGATTTGAACTAAGATGGCCCTGAAGCGCCACAGTAGCCACACTTGAGTACACAGTGCCCACGAAACCTCGTACTGGCTATATGGCTGTACAGCCGCCCAAATATGTAACTAGCGTGCGTGAGCGGCAATTTTCTGTGCGCCAGCACCTTAAATTAGGAACAAACTTACAAATGAATAAGCTATCTGACTATGCTCGCAAAGCTCGTGAAGGTAGCATAGTCATTTGTAAGTTTGTTCCTAATTTAAGTTGCTGGTGCACAGAAAGTCGCCACTCGCGCACGCTAGTTAAAGATTTGGGCTGTGCATCACCATTATGATTTGAAATAAGGTGTCATGCTTTGGCCGTCATTTTGGTGCCTTCCTCTTTCTGGTTCTTAGGTGGCTGCCCCGCTCCGCAAGTGGCAGCTCCCATGGTTCCTGGGCAGCCACAGCAGCAGCAACAGCCTGTGTATGTCTACGATCCGGCCACAGGTGCGGCCATGTACGGTGCTTCAGCACCTCAGCCAGCGGTGGCTTATTATGACCCCCAGACAGGGGCACCCATTCCAGCACCACAACCACCCATTCCACAAGACTACATTCTGCAGCATAGTGAGTTCTCGTCAATTTTTGTAGGTGCAGCGCCACAAACATTACAGTTCCCGGGATTGTTGTACAAAAGTTGTACTAATGCAAAATATGCATAACTGCTCACCATTCATGGCAAGGCAAATCTGGTTATAGGTAGTAGGTGACCAGACATTAGGCCACGTCATGCAATCAGGCTGCAGTTGATGTGCTTATGTTGCAGTGTTGCATCTTTCATAATGCTGTCTCAGACAACTTCAAAAAATGGTAGACTTTGGTAAATATACCTGAATTTTTCAAACATTGACGTTTGCATGTAGTGCCTCATTTCGCATGGCATAGGCTTTGTGCAAAACAAACCTACAGCAGATCCTGCACTTGCAGGAGGGGTCGCACAGGCCTTGCTCAGGAGCTGCCTGGCTTGCTTTATGTAAGCAGTGTCTTGAGCCAGTTGACAAAGTACAGAGCAAATTCTGCAAAGATGTGTCTGCACAGATGTTAGGCTATAAGGACTTGGCTTGTGTGCCAGGAGATATGGTAGTGATAGGACCCACTGCAGCTGTTAATGATAGGTGACAAGCAGGAAATTTTTGTCCTTTATCTGATGTGCTGCATGGTTGCTAATGGATGAAGATCGCACGCTAAATTGAATGCCATATAACGGGGAATGCTGAAAAAAAAATATCTTGTGCTCATCCCGACTCTACCTCGGACGAGTGGGAGAAGTCCCTCAGAAGCTCACTTCTCACCGACCAGTAATGGGCCGTCCAGCAGGCCCACGAAGCGGCCGCCAGGTATTCCCTGTCGGTCCCTACGTAGGAGACGCCTGCTACACGCTTAGCGCGTCTTGCAGGACCTAAATAAAGTTTTTCCAGTCCAGTGCTCTGCATTATGGTGTGTAAGCTTGTGTATTAGGTATAATGATTTAATGGGGAAGTAAGTGCAGCCAACCTAGAGTTCGTGATTAGACATATGACAATAAAGCCAGTACTTTTGGCTGTACTGAAAGTTCAGCATTTTTAGTCGGACCTGAGTAAAATAATTTCTTAAGCAGGCAAAGTTTATTTCCAGAAATGCAGTGTATGGGGAATTCCGAGCTCTCCAAAGTGGCATTGCTGGTTGAATAATGTCATCAAGCATTTGTTCCTACTTCATTTGCAGATGCAATGCTGAGTGGGTCTCAGCCCATGGTGGCTCCTGGCATGCACTCGCCAGCAGAGGCGGGCCCCCATGTGATGATGCAGGCACCAGGACCAGTGGTACCCGGACAGCAGCCAATGATGCCCGGACAGCAACCAGTGATGCCCGGACAGCAACCAATGATGCCCGGACAGCAACCAATGATGCCCGGACAGCAACCAGTGATGCCCGGACAGCAACCAATGATGCCCGGACAGCAACCAATGATGCCCGGACAGCAACCAATGATGCCCGGACAGCAACCAATGATGCCCGGACAGCAACCAATGATGCCCGGACAGCAACCAATGATGCCCGGACAGCAGACAATGGTGCCCGGACAGCAGACAATGGTGCCAGGACAGCAACCACTGGTACCAGGGCAGCAGCCAGTGTTACATGGTCAACCACCGATAGTGCCTGGACAGCAACTGATGGGGCCTGGTCAACAACCACAACTGGTACTCGGACAGCAACCGTTAATGGCACCATCCCCTGAAGAGTCTCAGCACCAGTCTCTACCTCCCAGCATTGTGAGTGCATGACACTCCCTTCTTTTCCCTCTCAACATTGTGTCATCATTATCAGCCTGTGTTGTTCATGGTTGAGTGCAGCTTAAATGGAGTCAAGGAAACTGCAATGACAAACACGGTGCTGCTTCATGTGCACTGCAGGATGAAGGCCTTTCCCGCCAATCTCGAATTACCCCTGTCTTGAGCCAGCAGTATCCACCTTATGGCTGCAAATTTCCTTGTTTCATCACGCCAATTAATCCTTTGTCATCCTGTACAAGTTCAGGTTACCAAAGTAATGCTGAACAGTGCGGGATTTAGAATACAGTATATATTCGTTAATTCGACTCCGGTTCAATTTTTCAGTTAGTTTTTCAGTTAATCCTAAATTAACTTCCCAGTCGGTGCCCATGCATATTTATGGACCCAAACTTACGTTGTTTCTATCCTAAAACTCGCTTCTGCCAGATAATTCGAACTTGACGAGTCAACATGCTCACGTGAGTCTGACCCCTATGGTGACCCCAATATTGACCCCTTTACTGGCAGTGTCGTTACTGGCAACGTCTCAGCAGAGCTTTGGGAGCAGTGAATGCATTGGAACACACGTTATCTTGCGTTGAACACTGCTATTTTCGGCCTGCCCTAGCGAGGACGATTTTCAAGCAATAAAGGTAGCTCTCCATGTCTGATTACGGTAATTGCCCGATTATAAAGCTCAGCTTTCCTTCTTTTTTTTTTCCCCCTAATAAATTTTATTTTAAAACCGCGTTCACGGCGTTCATATGCTTTACCGCATATCACAGCTGTATTGCGGCGAACCCGTTTTTAGGAAACAGGCCGGCATTGTGGAACACGCATTAGACTCTTGCCCATTTTTCTTGGTAAAACATTAGGTGCATGTTATATTTCTAGTTTGTTTAAGAGCTTTAATGTTACCGCTACGTTAGTTTTCTGCTTCAGACACTTGGAAAATGGGCACGTGTTTGGTTCGAGGGCCTGTTAGCATTGGGCAAATACTGCCAAATGAATGAGTGGTGTTTTTCGAATTTTTTTTCTGCTTATTGTTTAGTTCGATCCGCCAGATAATTCAATCAATATTGTCGGTCCCGTCACGTTCGAAATAACGGAACCCGACTGTGTTTGTTTTAAAATGGTCAATTTCGCCGTTCTGTGATTGTAACGCGAGGGTTGAGTTCAGGCAAGGGAAATAATGAAACAAACTTGTTAATATTGAGTAAGTATGGCATATAGTGCAATTGACGGTGGTCTGCTCCGGACCACTGTCAGTTGCACTTCACTCCTCCAAGAGGCAGACGGTGTATTGAGTGAGCTTCTGAACAACTCTTTGCAATGTGGCTAACACAGTTAAAATTACGGATCCGGGACCTCAAAGGCGCAACGTAATGGTCACGCATTTCTCTCGTATTTGCCATTAAATTGGCTGAGTTTTTTTGACAACATAGATGGTGGTAGACATTCTATCGTCACTTTTATTGGATTAGATTTTCCGCACTATCTAAAGCTATATTTATGCATCTTAACCATGTTATTGAAGCATTTCACACTGTAAAATAACAATTAGCCATTGTGGTACAGTTTGTGGGGACATGGCTGAATCCTCTCTGATGAGGTCAGGCCAGCTCTGGCTGCCCTGCACCGCAGGCAGTAGTTCACCTAGCTGACATATTTTTTTTTTTTATAATAAAAAAGGAGCCTTTATGTGATTAATAATGCTTGTTTGGTTTTTGCCATTGGGGATATGTAATGTATTTACAAGCAGCTGATTCTAACGGTTCTTGAATTTAGGTACTATGAAACCTGTGCACAAAAGAACCTGTGATAGAACCGAGTTTTTCAAAAAGTAAATATTTAGTCTCTCTCTTTCTATTGTGCAGGACTACCAGGCCCTAGCTGCGGCAATCAGCACTGTGACCAACAAGCCATCTAGTCCATCCCCCATGCACTCGGAGGCTGCCTACCTGACAGACCCAATGCAAATTCCGCTGCCTCCACCACTGTCCCCAGATAGCGGGGAAGCAACGCCGCAAAATCTCGACCCGGTTTCGTCTCCCACTTTGGACAGCACGAACAGAGGAGTTCCAGAGCTTCCTCTTGTTCCAGCACAGCCAGTGGCCAGAGGGGAGCCCGTGGGCACAACTTTAGAAGTTGTGCCAACCATTGACTACGATGCGGCTGCTCCTGACACACCTGAACTGCTGTCTCCGGTTCAGCAGCAGAGTGCTACAGCTGCTGCATACCCTGCTGTTCAGGTACTATACAACACTATAAGCCTTTTTGTTTGGTGTGGTACTGCTTGGCATTTAAAGTGGTAGTAGTTCAAAGGATGGGATGGAGTTCATTTTTCTTAATATACTCATTCCTTTATTCAAGGATGATTTTTGTTTTGCTGTTTGTTCTGCCTTTGTTTCTCTCGTTGTGTACGACACCAGTGTGCCACGAATGTAAACTTTGTCACTGCTATATACAGGGACTCGTATCTCGTTGATACGATTCTGCATACTACGTTTTTCGGGATAATGGCTTTTTTTTTTTTTTTTTCTTGTTTTCCCGGCCAACACCGCCTAGGAGCAGTGTACTTGCATACGGTTGATAATATCGCATTCTCACCTGAAATTGGATAATACGACTGCAGACTGGTATTTCTGAAACTCGTAGCTTTATATTCAGGTGTACTACATTACATTACATTCCAACGACCCACGAAGAATGGGTTAAGGGCCTAACGGAGAAACGCATTCTGTGCGCCGGCCGCGACAACAGGTACGCCACAAAAGCTAATGCGAAGCAGGTTTTTCATGCAGCGGGAGGGATCAGTCCTGGATCGATTTACCATATTTACTCGAATCTAACGCGCACTTCTTTTTTGATAAAACTGGTGCAAAAATTGCGTGCATATTAGAATAGAGTACGACCCTAAATCTGCGTTACCATGTAGCCGTCGACATTTCAAAATGGCTGCCTCGCACGCGCTTCGAGCCTAGCTACTCTCTAGCCTAGCTGTCGTAGCTTCCTCCATGTGCTGCAGTACACGTGCTTAGGCATTAGTCTTGCCGTTTTCTGCGTCTGCTCTATCACTATAATGTGCCGAGTTCATCATGATGCCGCATTTAATAGAAAAATGATCATAAGTGCGGAGACGGACGAAAATCGGGCCGCATCACGGGCGTTTGGAGAATCCGAAATTTGCATGCAGGGACTGGCGCAAACAGAAGCAGAGGATTTTCGCCAGCAAAGCAATGCGGAACGGTTTCAGTGGACCAAAGCGGGACATAATCTGCGACAATCCACTTCGGTGATATGATCGCCTTGGCCCTATCTTGAAAGCAATCTGCGACGGGGAAAGTCCGCCGCGCGCCGTGTTTTCGCCGCTTTTAGGTCACGTTGAAGCGAGAAGCATGCTAGCACGAAGGTCAATTCGCTCGCCGCGCTTCGTCACTCCAGCGTTTTGACAGTTTGTTTCCGCGGTCAACGAGTGAGATGTGTTCATGTTTGCTTGTGCGCACGTGACACCGTGCTTGTTAATTTATTTAGTAAGCTAATGTTTACAAGTTTATACAACCGATAAAACTGCTATCCTTACTTTGTATAGCGGTCTACTAATTTGCTATCACATTCGATGCTTCACCTTTCGGGCGAAACTGCGACTTTTGTTATTCATCGCAACTTCAGTGCATCGGGAGGAAATCTGTTTTTCCTAATGAGAGAAAGTTGAATTTTTGTTTGAAAGCATGAGGTGCGCAGTACTATAAAGGAAAACGGGTGTGCGTTACAATTGAGGCCGCGTTAGAATCGAGTAAATACGGTAAATTGCGGCGCGGCGTGAGCGAGGGAAACCAATGACAGCTGCCTCTTCAGTGACGAGTGATGCTGCTCTGCGTAACACACATTATGCGGAGCAACATCACTCGACGTGACAGGAAGGTTTGCTAGCGAGTTTGTCACCAAGTAAGCCTGTTCTCTTACTTTTTGGAGCTTGCTTTGGATAATACAATTTTTAGATACGTTTTATTTTCCAGTTTCTGTGAAGGTCGTAGCAACGAGATTCCACTGTTTTGTTCTTTGTGTTCAAGTGTGATTTATTTACTTTACTACTGTCAAACTGATTTTTCGGACACCTTCGTGGCACCACGCACGCCATAGAGCCAATGTATAAGGACGTCTGAAATTCGGACTCTGAAAACCTTTGCCATCTGATTTACTAGACTTTTGCTGTGACCACAAGTTCGAAACAGCATTAATCAAAGCCACTGCCACCACCATTTTAATGATCTTGCAGCCTCGAACCAGCGCTCCTGCACACCGATCTGCTGGCAGCCGTAGCCACCGTGGCACTGCTACGACTAACTGCTTCGACTTTTGCTACAAAGCTTCCTGCTGCTCAGCGTCGTGTTTTTCATAGAAAGAATTTTCTTCTCTCAGAAATGGTGCCTACTCCGCTTTTGCAAATACATAGCTTCTAAGTGCGGAAAGCACAGCAAGGGCTAAGCGTTGCATAAAGCCGGCTCCCAAAAGTGTCATTGCAGATTTCAAAATCTTTGACAGGTGGCAGACCACTCCAAACCAAACAATGAAACGGCGTGGACGGCGCCTACTTTTTACTGTCGGCAAAGGCTACGCGCAGAGCGGTGATAGTCAGGTGATGCATGGTCCTTTCGTATGTCGCGCAGATTGACCTGACGATAACCCACGTGCTGTAATGTTGTGTTAACTATTCTGTATTTCAGAGAGAAACTGGAGAGCAATACTTTATACGCAGTAAATAAATGATTGCCACAAAACACAGGTTGATTATTAAACTGAGAATCTGATTGGTTTTCATTACAACAAAATGTCACAAATTCATTTAATTTCAAAAGGAGGAAAAAAAAGCACTTGATTCTACTCGACATAAATTTTATTGATAAAAAAATACTTTCCAGGCTTTCATATATGTACTAGAACTGAGCTGTAATCAGTGCCAGCATACTAATTTGGTGTTCCCTTTTGGTAGACCGTACTGTATATCATGATGTCTGTGTAACTCTGTTATTGATAGCTGGATACATTCTTGTTATGCAATGCTAGGAGGCTCCAGATTTTTCTGCCCAAAATTTGTAAGCATTCATTTTTTTTACATATATATATTTGATTCAATATTCAGTTTTTTTTTTTTTTTCTTGGTCCAATTCAATATTTGAATCGAAATCTACTATTCAGTATTTTCACACCGCTACTAATGATGTAATGGCCCCCTCAGAGTTTGAATTAATCAAGCTCCTCTGTTACCTAAAGATGCAGTACACGACTCGTATAAGCACTGAGTAGCATAGTTTTTTGTGCATTTGGTGCCTTTAAACATGTCTGGTGTGCCCTTGTTTAATGGACTAAACTACATGATCATAAGAAGAAAAAATTGCTGTGACATTGGTTGTAGTTCAGGGTACAGGCAAAAATACTTGGCTGACCCATTGCTCTGTATAATAAAGTATGGTAATCATTGCACAAAGCCTGAAAACATACTTTAGTTGTTTTCTTTTCTTTTTTTTTTTTTTGTGAACTCGCCTTATATTACAATTGCCTAAATCAAGCCCAGAAGCTGTCATGAGTGTCATATGGACACAAGTGACCATCTTAGCCTACAACAGATAGGAGGGCAACACCATCATACCTCCTTGGTGTCTGGTATTGCAGCGTATGTACATAAAGCTTGCATACATGAGCGGTCTATGGGACTTCAACTGTGATCAACTCATTGCAGCAAGCACCAGTTGCTGTACCCTATGCTGTGGTTACGCCCGGGACTGGGACCCCTGAAGGTGCACCAGCCATGGCTCCAGGCACCGCGTACCCAGCCAATCCGCAACCAGTGGCCACTGGATATGGCCCTGGCTACGGCCCTGTGGGTGCCGGCGTTGCTGCGAGTCCAGCGCAGGGCATGCATTCCCAAGTCTACTTCCTGCCCTCTATCACGCAGGCCTTGCCCTCTGAGCAGTCCGTGGTATGTTCCAAATGCATAGAACTCTAGTTAGAGTTCTTAAGTGGCTCCGCATTAGCTTTTGTAGGTTCAATCCTGGCCTCGGCGGCCGTATTTCAATATTAGCTATACTATATGCAAAAATTATCTTGTACTTAGATTTAGGAGCATGTTAAAGAACCCCAGGTGGTGAAAATTCGCTTGCAGTCTACTATGGCGTGCCTCATCAGATTGTAGTTTTGACACGTAAAACCCAAGAATGAAATTTTTTTAAATGTAACTATCTTAGCCTATTTTTATGGAAGCCAGCCAACTGTTCTATCTAGTTCATGCTGCCACAGCCGATGAGAAAACGGCGAATCGGTTATGCAAGTGCATTTGATGTTACCCAAGCAAACTTAATGCCATTGTGCACGATGAAAAAATATTGTAGTCTTGCGCAATGTTGAAAGAATCGGCTGGTTATCAACTGCAGCAATGTGACGTGGAGTGCCTGAATGCCCATGGAAAACCCAGGTTGTCCTCATTGCTGTCGATATATAAGCGCTATCTTTGCTTGATGCAGCAAAAGGTCACTCGCTGCATACAGCACGCTTCTTTCTTTTCTCTTCAAAATCTTGGGCGTTTTACTTGTCACATTTGTGGGCTTTTCTGTGTTTTTCTCACCACTGCCAAATGGCCTGCTCTGCGAGTGTCCTTTGCAAAATGATTCAGTGAACAGGCAGGGAAGGGGTTAAAATTTGATCGACATCACAGCAAAATTTTATGAAGTTAGCCTTAACTCCCTATTGGTAGGTAAAGGAATGCATCCAAGCATTGGTAATGGGTGCAATGAAAAACACAAACAGCCCACACACGCAAATTAGTTGACAGATTAATTCAGAACTATCCACTGCATGAGAAATAAATGTGCTGATGAAAATTATAGAGCTACAAAAATAGTAACTATAAGCTTGTGCATTTCTTCTTTGCCTTTAGCAACAGCAGCAGCCAGTGGTGTTGGCACCAAGCAATGAAGCATCGTCTGGCCGTATGTCCAGTCCACCGCCGCAGCAAGACAGCACTCCAAGCAAGAAAGGTGGACGGCTGCCTCCCCACTGGAAGACAGCCAAGGATGAAGAAGGCAACGTTTACTACTACCATGCAATTACAAGGTGAGCCAGCTCACAAGCAGTTCATATAGTAGGCAGCTAGAACAAAGGGACCTTGGAAGTCAGTGTGCCTTATCAGAAGTTCAGTTTCTAAAAAAAAACTTCTTGCACAACTGTCACTGCTCAATGCTATGAGTATATTGTTGCTGTGGTAACCTCATGCATAACTTAAAGCGAGGCAGGGCTCCGTCTCAGTCGCGCTGCACCTTTTGAATGCCTATGGAATGCCTCAATAGCTTACACACAACAAGAAGACGCCAGAAAGAAAGCTTTCTATGACATAAATAAAACATTGCTGCAAAACACAGGTCCACCATTAAACTGAGAACCTCATTGGTATTGAATACAACGGGATGTCACTAATTCATTAGTTTTATAGGGAAAAGAGCACTTGATTCTGTCAACAGAAATTCTATTTATAGAAAGATATTTTTCGTACCTTCATAACATAATATAAATGAGCTGTAATCAGTGCTGGCACAATAATTTGGTGTTCCCTTTAATAAAAGTAAACCGTACTGTATATCTTGTAGAGATTTCTATGTATACCTGTGTTATTGGATACCTTTTACATTCTTGTTCTGCAATGCTAAGACTCCTGAGCATGTGCAGCACCATATTTTTTTGCCCAATACTTGTTAGCACTAAATTTTTCAGAAAAAATTGTTTCGTATTCAGTAATTGGGCTTTTCTGTCTTGATTCAAGTCGATATTGATACGAAATCTACTATTTGGTATTTGGAGACCCTAATGATTACCACTTTTGTCACGGTGATTATGTCATAAATGTTTTGACCTCAGTGTCGCAGAAGGAGCTAAATGTTTAGCATTTAACGTGACTTTTTAACTTCTTTTTAAATTGTCTGTCGTGCCTGCTAGAAACTTATTTCATATTGGCATGGCATTGTTCACCAAAAACCCCTTTGTGCTGTGAATACCTCCTATGATAGTAGAAGTACTAAATAATATAGTGACTTGTACATCAGGTGAGCCTGACAAGTTAAAAAGTAGTACTTTTTTTTTTTTTCCAGAGAAACACAATGGGACCCTCCAACCTTGGATGAAAATGAACAAGACATGGAGCTAGAAACTCCAACCTATGATGAACCAAAGGTTTGTAATTTATTACTGATAGCCGCAAAAGGAATAGGTCTTGCCTCAGTGGCTTTTCTGAGGCAAGCAGTATTGAGTCATTTACAGTGGGCGACCGATTTTTGGAGCTGCTCAATTATTCACTTTGCTGAGGATAGCAGTATTGAGTGATTTACAGTCGGTGACTGATTTTTTGGAGCTGTTCAATTATTCACTTTGTCATGACACCACCTCTTGTTCCGTAGAACTATTGTACAATGACAACTGAGGACACCGTACAGTGTCAATTTTTTAGTCGCATATGCATGTGCAATATTTATTTATTTATAAAATACTGCTGACAAGAAGTCCAAGCAGGGTGAGCAGAATACACTGATTATTTACACGAAAGAACAGGGTGAAACAAGTTTGTAACACGCTTTTCACACAATTTCCTTGGTCATAAGGTAGACAGTAAGGTAGTAATATCTCAAAAGTGGTACCCTTGAACGATGTTGTCACCCGTACCCTAGCTTTCATTAGTGAGGCGATTTCTCTTTCTGCTTGCCATATGCATGCTGTGAAGAGATCATTATTAAGTTGACTTGCAACATTTGTTTGGTTGCAATGTTTAGTTGCTTTGAACGTGGCGAAAATAAAGCTCGCTGCTGGCCAACACAGCGGCAGGATAAGCTGTTGCGGGAAGCATGCTTCTGATATGTTCGTAGCAACAGCCATCATCACTGTTGCATCATCAAAGCGAGCGAAGAGACAAAAAAAAAGCACAAAAGCAACAAAAGCGCCACCGCTTCAAACTGTTCGCGCCCAGTCGCGGCTTCCGCGCTGTCCGGCGCCGCGTCCGCTCCAAAAGAGAAAGGGAAAACGCGCGTGACTGCGTGCTGTTCTCTTTCGCGGCCATCGGTGGGGCGGCGTTTATTCGTATCAACCAATGCAGGTCGAAAATCGATTCGTAACAACCGTTCTCTAGCACGTTGCAAAGTAATGGGGCTCGGCCGGGACCTCAGAAAAATTCGTATCATCCGGAAATTCGTATTAGCTGTGATCGTATCATCGAGATTCCACTGTATTTGTTTAAATGCAATGTAATTACTCTATTTTAACCATTCGTTTTGAAACTGATGTTTTGGACATTGCTGATCCATTTTTAAGTTTAGTTTAATATTTGCCTTTAATGTCCCTTTACTTCTACTTGTTACTTTGAGATCCTTTATGCTTGTATATCGTCTGTGTCAAAAAATACTTAGGCCACTGAAACCAGTACTTGAGCTCAAGTTTGAGCTGCAGTCACTTTAGCCAACTCTGCTGTTGTAAGTATTCTGGAGGGTTTAGAGGCCTCTGTAGTCCGACAATTCAGAGCTTCGCAGTTTCTTTAGCTCTGGGTCGTGAAACACAGTCATGTAATCTGTTGCGATGTCAATTATAAAATCAATTATAATAATAACCTTCTCAATTTTTGAGTGAGCACACCCGCATGCTTAGCATCCAGGGTGCTATTTAGTTGACCATCTCGTCATGCGTACTACCACCATCTTTGTACCTTCCTGAACAAGCACTGTAAGACAAGTTAATTTGATTTACTCGTGTGGAAAGTGGGAAGCGGGGAGACAAAACATGACTGCACTGCTGGTCATTCTGCAGGCTTACCATATTTGCTAAGTCCAACAAGCCTTGTTAGGATTTAGCAGAGAGGGCAGCTACATTGGGAATCATAGGGCATGAACAAAAATTGTGTATGCTTTTGGCACAACTGAGGCCTGCTGGCTGGTGCTTGGGGGCTGCAGCTTGTCTAGTAGTTGGAAGGTGTGAAAATCTTAATTAAGTTGCTTCAAGTTATTATGGATATTATAAAAAAGTAAAGCATTCGACTCCCTTGCATACCATGCTAGTAGCAATTTAGATTACTTATGACTGTGACTCACTTTTTTTTTTAATTTATTCAAGGTCCTCACAGGCTCCGAAGTGGAGTATTGCGTGAGGGGGGTTACAAAAGGTTAAACAGTGAACAGGAGAAAAAATCTTGTCATACATGAATTCACCAAAATAGAACTTATACAATAGTTAGTGGTAAAAATCATTTCCGATTAATACAATTCAGGCTGGAGCAAGAAATTTGTAAATATACAGGTAATTCAATTTAAAACACGTTCAGATGACATTCGCAAAATCAATTCGAGATCAACATTTAAAATGTGCACTTAATTCTTGTCTAAAAATCACGGGATTAACAATATTAGCTATTGTGTCAAGAAGGCCATTCTAATATTTAATAGCCTGTGGCAGGGTGGATGAATTAAATGCGTTAGTTTTGCCAAAGAGGCGTTGAAAGCTATGCTCATTATGCAGTCGTCTTGATGAACGGAATGGATGAGTTAAGGTTAAGGAAAATGGATGTTCACTGTGAGCTATTTTGTTCACAGCGAAATAGTTCGACGTTTTTCTAAAAGCGGGAGTGTTAGTGCTATCTTGATGCTTGTTACGCTAGAATGTATGCTATAATCTCCGACGATGAAACGAGCGGCACGGTTCTGAATAGCTTCAAGGTCATTGATTAGATAAGTTTGGTAAGGTGACCAACTTTGTCGTCATAATTACTTAGTGTAACTTGATTGCCCGTAACTTTGTTCCTCACACAGTGTGCTGTATTCATTTCTGTCCATTCCGTTGAGATGGACCACTTTTGAGATGAATTTGCATAGATTAATTTTTTATTGAACTCTTTATCCAGTTTGCCACACATCTTTTATTGATGCACAGTTGGTGGGACCTGTCAAGTTCACTTGGCACATGTTCTCAGTCAGTGTTGACATAAACAGTCCTCAAAAAGACCGTTTTAAAGGCAATGTCAATGCCTGCAACATAATTGTAAAGTCCTCAGACTACATCCTTACATAAACTCTTCAACCTTCATGGTAAACCTTCAAAAATATTGGCTTGAGGCTTGAATAAGTACGATAAATCAACCTAGTATTTCTCTTACTACGTTTTGCACGATGGTGTGTTTTGATGCGCTGTTCCAGAAGTGTCTCCCAGCTGCTCATTGGTGCGAGCTAAGAGCTGCATGCAAAGTTTTTATTGAACGTCTGCAACATCTGTGCGCAGGCTGTTTTTTTTTGTGTGTGTGTGTGTGTGCACGTGCTCACATTAGTGGGTGGGTGGCATTAGGACTTGATTCATTTGTGTTACGCCTGTTCCTTATTTGTTTCTTTTTTTCTGCCCTTAGTTGTGCACATTTTCTCTTTTTATAATTGCTTATGCCTTTTCCTTCCTGCATGTGTACTGCCCTTCAGGTGAACAGCACAGTAGGCAGCTCCAGGGGAAAGAGATCGGTTAGTACCTAGCGCACGCGCTACTTTGTGTACCAGCTCTTTCTTACGCATGGCATGCTTTTTATTACTCAGCTTGGTTTCACAGTCTGAGTATGTTGCTGTGAATGAATGTCCTTCCAACCTTGTGCTTTGGCATACAAAAGCTCCTGTGTATTGAGCTTTGGATGCACATGAAAAAGCCTCAGTCAAAAGTAATGCGTAGCTCTGCACTACGTCTGTGATAGCGGTTGTGTTGCTTTGGGACATTAAATATTGTCAGTTAGTAAACTGCGTTAGTTTGGTGTAGTGTTAGCTTAGCTTTCATTGTGAGCCCAAACAGTGGCCAATTGTGTGCATTTGCTCGTAAGTTGATAGCGCGACAACAATGATGGTGGTGGTGCCACGGCAGTGATAGTGGCGGCAGCGTGACAACAACCATGACAGTACTGATGGAGGGAGCATGACGACAACACATCATTCACCAACATCAGAACCCTAGACCACATGTATGCTTGCCGACGTGCGCATGCACCTTGCATTTGCTGTGCCTTGCAAGGAATGGTGGTTTGCATCTACAAGAGACATGCGCCAGCGCACACCCACTTGCCTGGTAGACATTTTGACAGACATTGTCTGACTCTTTGTTATTGACAGTGCTTCAAAATGCTGAAATACTGATAAATGCAATTGTTTTATGTTTAGAGCCGTTAGATCAACATGGCAGAAATCTGCCTCACTGAATGTTGATTGTACCACATCGTAGCTTTGTAGCCAGGCACGTGGAAGCTCGAGGCAGCCATAGCCGGATATCTGTCTGGAACAGCACTGCACTTGGATGTGTACACATGGGTCCTGTACCATCTGCACATGTGTATGTGCGTCGGCAAGGATACATGTGGTTTCGCCTTAAGACTGCAATTATCTAGGATCCTCAAGATCATTTAGGACTTACTAAATATGCATTGTGTCTGGGGCTGATAACTGATGTTGACAGTCATTGAGTTGGGAAAATAAATTAGTGGAGTCTGGGTCCTTGATCTCCTCCCTTCCCACTCTTCAGTTTAGCTGTGCCAGGACTTCTACTCCTGACAATACAATGGCGTCACTGTGCACTCTGATGACTGTCCTGTACACGTGCACATGCATGACATAAGCAATAAGGTGACCCATTGCTTAATCTGAGGGATTATAATATTGATAAATGCTGGCATGCTCCTACATTTTATTTTATTTCTATACAGTCAACTTCATTAATTTGACCCTGACGGGGCCGATGAAATTGATTGAAATATCCAGTAGGTTGAATTAAATAAGACGCAGAAAAGAAAATGACGAAACAGACTGCTGATTCATTTGGCAGTAACATGCCTCGGAATCAAATGTGCCCTGCCCCCCCCTCCCCCTCTTTTCTATGTGTCCAAAGTAGAAACTAATGTAGAGATAACAGCTCGTAAACAAAGTAAAAATCTAACGTGCACCCGACATTTAGCAAGAAAAATGGGTAAGGGTCTAAAATGTGTTGCAAAGTGCCCTTGTTTGCCTGTTTCCTAATGTCAGTGTCGCTGTGCACTCTTTTATGACAGCTTTGCCATAATACAGCTGTGTTGTGCAGCAAAGCATATGAACGTTGTGAACGCAGTTTTGGTTCAATTTTTCTTGGGCGGAAAAAATAGGAGGTGCGCGTTATTCAAGTGAATACCGTTATCGGACATTGTGAGGTACCGCTATTGCTTGAAAATATTCCTAGTGCAGGCCGAAAGTATGCGTTTGCTATGGGAGGATGACGTCGGCAGTAAGGAAGTCTCTATTCCGGTCACCGTAGGAGTCGGGCGCACGCATGCTGTCTGGTCAAGTTCGCATTGTCTCGCAAAGGCCAATTTTAGGATCGAAGTAACAAAAGCTTGGGCCCATAGAAAGGCATTGGCGTTCGCCGGGACCTTTGGATGGGATCGAATTAACCAAAGAATCTAATTATCTGTAGATGAAATAATGGAAGTGTTCTGTACGAGCACCATTTTTGCTTCGCTGCTTCACCACCACCACCACCATCATCACTCTGGTGGCATTGTGTTCCGACGCCCATGCAAATTGTCCAGCGTGCTACTTAGTGTGTTTGAATCATCTAGCATTTGATGCCATAGTTAAGCAGGCACTTGCTGACCCCCAGCAACTGGCCTGAATTATTAGGTATGTTTCTGCTGGTGCATCTACGTTATGGAAATTTTCCATGTGACTAAGAAAATATATTTTTGTTTAACCCTGTATGTTCCAGTGACTGCATGCTTTGCTAGAGTTCAGTAGGTTTGTAATTCGAGCAGACTGTGTGAACATCAGTGTGCATTGAAAATCTATCGTAATGAGAATTTCAGCCAAACCGAACTGCATTAAACCTCTGGAAGAGTGAACAAAGGCACCTAAGAAAGTAGATACATTTACATATTGCATACCTGTATTGCTTGACACAACAGTATTATCAGAGAATTCAGCTTATATTGACAATAAAATCTAATATTAGGTCTAGCGAAAGTGATATTTGCGTTCCAAAGTGTCACTATTACCAAGACAAGCTCATGCAAAAAAGGTAGATAAATGTAGGTCAGAATTGGTGCCGTACCTTTTGATGTATTATAGTGCTGGCTGCAGTGTCGTAACATGTCTCAAGACTGCCAAATCACAGCAAAACCAAATGAAATTTGTTATACAACTCAGAGTTTTTTTTTGTTTTTCGAGATGGTGGCACCCTGTCTGCACGGGCCTCTGTAAAGATTGAGCTGTTTAATGTAACATGCTGTAGCACCCAGCAGAGCATACGGGTCTCTGGAAAGATCCAGCTGTTTATTGTAACATGCTGTAGCACCCAGGAGAGCATACGGGCCTCTGGAAAGATCCAGCTGTTTAATGTAACATGCTGTAGCACCCAGCAGAGCATACGGGCCTCTGGAAAGATCCAGCTGTTTAATGTAACATGCTGTAGCACCCAGCAGAGCATACGGGCCTCTGGAAAGATCCAGCTGTTTAATGTAACATGCTCTAGCACCCAGCAGAGCATACGGGCCTCTGGAAAGATCCAGCTGTTTAATGTAACATGCTCTAGCACCCAGCAGAGTCATACGGGCCTCTGGAAAGATCCAGCTGTTTAATGTAACATGCTCTAGCACCCAGCAGAGCATAATCTCAAAGGTTTTCAGTGCAGCTACGTAGTGCACTTTGCATTCATCACAGGCAACTTTAACTGTGAAAGAATTTTGCTGCCCTTTTCAGTCAATTTTCTCTGCACTGATGTCATCTCTTGGCATAAGCACGTGTCAAATTTACTAGAGGCGTAATCAAACAGTCCAGATAGATAAAATTTTTGCCTGTACTGTTTCCTTAGGAGTTTGCAATTCTTTGGCAATGTAACCATGTTAGCTCCAATGTGTTAAATGGTTGTCTAGGCAGTGTTGCTGGAAATTCTGGTCAATATTGCATGAGTAGAACACTTCAACCCATGTGTTAAGCTCTTGTAGTTAAGCTCTTGTAGCATCCATCATGTGGAACAAGCCGCATATTTACTCCCAGGGCACTTGGGCATTGCTGAAGGGAGTGTTGACAGTGTGCATAAATTAGTTTTATAGAAGAGTGCGCAATGGTATAGTAATGTTCAAGCAAAAAAAGGAGTTACCATTACTTGCATGACTACATTGTGGACACTTCATTCTTTTTCTTTTTCTCTGAATCAAGGGCCTGAGAAATTGTTTCTAGTCATACACAGAACCATGCTTCATATGGAATAAGTGTTTTCTTTTCTATTTTTTAGCTTTGAAATTTGATGGGCTCAGCCACCAGGTGTCAAATATTTATTGAAAACCTAACATCTCAATGGTAAGAGGTGTGGATGTACAAAGAGCAAGTGCACACTGTGAACAATAAAATGAAATGGGGCCAGGGGCATAAAATGGTGTATCAGCATAGCATAGTGGATGCAATACATTAAATGCTCTTGTATGACTTGCCCATCGGATACGGCTTTGTTACGCATTGTTAGATTGTATCAAAATCATATTATTACTTCTTTCTTGGTCATGAAAGACCACCCTCTTGCATTATGAATTCAGGCGAGTACAATACATTCAGCACTTAGTTTCTTTATACAGTTAAACCTGGATATAACAAAATTGACAAATTCCCGAAAAACTTCCTTATAAAGAGGATTTCATTATATGCAGGTTCGGCACGAAAATTCGAAAAAGAAACGCTTGCCATATTTACTCAGTTCTGACACGCCCTCGATTGTAACGCGCACCCATTTTCCGTTTTTGTCAAAGCACTCATCCTTGGAATGTCACACCAGGTACTGGATGCGTGGACGCGTGTCGTTTCGCACAAGCGCGAGGCATCGGAAACGAAGAGCGAGCGTCATGATTGCGTCGTAGCGTCGTATAGTATTACAGTAGAACCCTACTGTTACGTTCCCAGGTGCTGCATTTTCCCGGCTGTTAGGTCGTTTTCAGCCAGTCCTGGCACAGCTCCCATAGAACCCAGTGCATTGGTAACCGAGCTGTTGCGTCGTAACTGTGGGACGGTTCCCGCATCATACGTTGCGAACTGCCACCCCGCGCTGGCCCGAGCGGCCATTTTGACTTTTCATGTCGCTTGGCTTGGTGGCTTGACGATTGCATTGGCCGCCCAAAGTGCCGGAGGCGACAACTATGACGTATTTTCGGTTTCCGCCAGCAAAAGTATGGCCCTTGAGATCCGTATTTGCTATCTAAAGATGGTGTCTATGACGCGTTGTGGCCCTAAAATTGGTTTTGGCTCATATATGTTCCGTATAAAGTCCAAGGGCGATAAAGCAATCGCCGTGTGCTGTATGTGCGAGTGAACACGTGCGAGGGGAGCCGACGACCGCGTCTAAATCTCGCGCGCACAAGAAAGAAAAGTAGGGAGGAAGCGCGCCTTCTTCCGTTGCGCTTGAGGCACTGGGGAGGGAGCGAAGGGGGAGGGATAGCGGGCAGCGTTGTACTGTACTCTGGCATCAACTGCGTCCTGCGCGGCAGCGCGCGGGCCGTATCTTGAAAGCGATCTGCGTTGGGGCAGAGTCTAGGCAGTGTAGGTGCGTCGGCAGCTCGTAGATTTGTGCGTGCTGTGTGTTCTCGGCGCTCAGTTGGTGTTGAAGCGATAGACAACAGCACGACAGCGCATGTCCGCGCTCATCGAGTGTGATGTGTCACGGCGTCTGCCAGCGCGTCGGCAACATCAACTGGAAAAGGAGAGTGCCGGCTTGGTGGGCTAGGCCAGCTGCAGCGAGCAGCAGGATCAGGTTTGAATGGAGGGAGGGGTACGGTCACGCCCGCGGCGGCAAGATCGCCGAGTCGAGGGATGCAGGCCCGCCTCGCACACGTGCGCTCACTTCCCATTCCGTCGCAGCGGAGAAGGTGCTTCCGGTTGCTGCTCGCGCAAAAATGACAAAATTTGGGGCGAAATCTCTAGGTTGTCGGCGGGGAAAATTCGTTATTTCGAGGGGGTCTCGCTGCCACTTCGTTACGTAGAGGTCACAAATACATTTGCTTCTTTGGAGTAACGGCGGGGAATAGAAAAAACTTCGTTACCTCGAGGAATTCGTTACATGGACGTTTGTTATAAGCAGGTTTAACTGTAGTGTGGCATGTCTGCAACAGTTTATTTTGACGCAAAGATGCTGGGGTATTGGTTACATTGTTGGTTTTTTGTCTGCAGAGCAAGAAGAAAGCGGTAACAGTGGCTGCTGACACGTCGGAAGTGGCCAAGAAGATCAAAGAGTTGTTTCGGTCCAAGATTTCTTCCCACATTGTGCACTGCCTGAACCCCTTCCGCAAGCCAGACTGCAAGCTGGGGCGAATTCAGAGCACGGAGGACTTCAAGCATCTTGCTCGCAAGGTAGGCTTACCTGATCTAGCTTACCAAATTACTAAGGGCAATTTTGTACAGCTGGTTGACTATTCTCTCTATCTGCTTTATCGCAGGACCTTGAGTAATTTGTTTAATCATGTTGATTTTTAAAATTGTAGCTCATTTTGCCAGGTTGTTTTCTTATGACATGCACTATGCATTTTTTAATGACAGCTTTGTTAGAGAATGTCAGCATGTGAAGGCTGTTGTGCTTATGCACCTTCTATAAGTGTTGTTTGGTAGATTAAATTTCATGTTAAGATCTCCAATGAATTATGACATCATAATTAGGATTCTGTGTTAGTGACGTCATTTGAATCATGCTTGGCTCTTGCTTAGCTCAAGAAACTATTGCTCACTTCAGACCGTAGTATTGCCAGCGATGAAGCAAACAGCCGGCAATAAATTGTCTCTTTCTTCTGCCCAGCTGACACACTTTGTGATGGCCAAGGAGCTGAAGCATTGCAAGAATGTTGAGGACCTGGAATGCAATGACAACGTGAAGCACAAGGCAAAAGAGTTTATACAAAAGTACATGGCGAAATATGGTCCTATCTACCGGAAGGACAAGACTGTCTCCCCCAAGGACGAGTAGCCCGCCCTCCTTTATGCACAGGCACATGAGAGGCTGCAAGAAAATGAGAGGTGGCCGACTTGGCGCTGAAAGGGATCCTGCCAGTCATCAGTGCAGCATTACCAAGGATAACTTCCATCATCAGCTCAACGTCTTCAAGCCTCTAATCCAGGGACCACTAGACTGCCAGGCCGCATTACTCTTCCCATACCAACGTGTCACAAAGTGATAGTGCACACTGTTTGCCACAAGGTTCCAGGCAGAACAGTAGGCTACGGCAGCACGATGTGCGTTCAGTCGTGGTCACGGAGATGTGCATGGTGCACAAGTGCCTGCCTCATCAAGTCCTGCAATAGTGGCATCTCCAATGGCAGCGCACAGCCGAAAATTTCATGCTGTTATAATTGAAGCGGCACAGTCTACCTAAAGTGCATTTGTACAGGCCTGCACACGTGAATGAACACTTGATGCTGTGCTGCTCTTTCTGGAAGACAGTTGTTTGGCTGGGTTACAGTTGCTGAAGGCTAGGTTGTGCAAGTAGAGCTAGGATGGCCAATGTGCACTCTGCAAGTCGGTGTAGAGGGTCCAGCAGAGAGACCATGCACACCCGATTATCTTTGTTTCTTTGGCTCCAAGCCATCCTTTTGTTCACACTAGTGAGCTTTCACTTATTACCAAGGGGAATCGAAAGTTAGATTCTTGTTTACGGACTGGTTTTGTACTGCCATGGCACAATTGAATTGCCTGCCATTTGTTTTCCGCATAATTTTAGCTTGTTTTTTCTTAGTTGTAAATTTTTTGTCGTCGCATGAATTTACATTTCCCCAAGGCGTACATGTTCACTTGCTCTTTATTTTTGTAGTAACTGAGTTCCGAACTTGTCTGTACGAATCATTTTACTGATGATTAAGCTTTCTTTTCTTTATATGGTATAGCAGACATCTAGTTGGTTTGAGGAGACTAGTTTACACTGCATACTCTTGGCTTATTGACTTTTGTCATGTGGTGCGAGAGCTGTTATGGAAATGAATTTGGGAGGCTCCATCTTGTAATTAATTCATCTTGCTCTGGGATCAGCAAGAAACAGCAACCCCCTTCTGTATAGTCGCATTGCTATCACTTTTCTGAATGAGGTTGCGGAATATCGTCTTACACACCCAACCTTCCCTCGCATGCATCCCCCCCCCCTTTCTTTTTCTGTTATGTATATAAAGTGCTTCAATTCCCTTGTCCTTATTTAACTATTGTCAGTGTCATGTTAAATGACTTCATTGCATGGTTCTCATCGAATGCCGTTAAATTCTCTATGACAATGGTGCATGGCTTATAAATTTTCTGCCCAGCATGGAAATGTTGAAACCTAGTTTGAGCCAACTCCTTTTGTGCCAGGAAAGAACCATGAAATTGTGCTGTAATTTCTGTTTTCACATTATGGGGCATTGTATATATTCAGAGCATATACGTATAGACTGTCATCTGCTGCACATTTCTGGTACGTTTAGATGGCTCCAGTGATGTTTGTAATAAAACTACATTTTCATATCATTGGTACCTCTCCGTGGTGTCCTTCACACCAGCTCATGTGGTACATGTAGTGTGATTCACTCAAAGGCAATGATTACTGTTCTCTGTTAAATTGTGTGTTGAAGGTGCATAAAATCAGCACTTATAAGTGTGGGTGTAACAATTTAATTTTTTTTTTTCATTGCTGCCACTGGGCTGCACTTGTGAAACATACCATTTGGACATATTTCACTGTCTGAGCCTATTGGTTGCTTAGTTTAATACTTGCATTTACTTTGGATCATAGAGGTCATATCCTAGAGAAAAGTATGTTTATTCTAGTGACATATTCAACCTGTCATTTCAGTGTGCTTATGCAGCGATTCAAACATTGCATAATACAGCACAAAATGTCTACACTTTTGTATCACATAAGCTTTACTGCCAGCATAAGTGGACTCGGATGGTGGTGGTAAAGCTGAATTTGGCCTATTAAGCTGTCTTGAACAACTGTAGTAGTACCACCAAAGCACTCTGATAGGCATAGCTTGTGTGTGGGAACTCCACCATGGTATATACTATGCGGACGCATAAATTAGTAAAGCGAAGGAATTCTCGAAAAGATTATGACACGTCCAGAAAAGGAAGCTCCTAAAGTCCTTTCCTCTGGTCCTGCGACACAAACGTGTGACCTTGCTAGCAAGTATGCCAAGATCAATGAACTGTCATATGTGGCTCAAAGCTATGGTTGTGACTTTTCTGGCAACAAAAGCTGGCAAGCAACAAGAGCCATGGGAGAAGCATTACTAAATTTGTTATCTAGAAGACAACAAAGTTGTTGCATGTTATATAACCTAACGAATGCATCGCTACACAGTATCATTACTATACGAAAGGCTACTTGTAGCCGAGTACAAGGAAAAAGGCAATTCCATTTTTGCCAAATTCTGAACCAGAAAAATGCAAATGCATACCGATGAAGAGATGGTACTGCCAATAAGCAACGGCTGCAAAATGTTAGCTGTACAGGTTAAGAACTGGTGCAGGTAGCAACCCCATTTGAAAAAAAGTAGCCCAGTGGGCACACTGAGCATTTGGAGCTAGGGCAGTACTACAAAAAATCTGCACTGGAGGAATGCACCAATTACGGCTCTACTGTACATTTCTAGATATAATTTCTGTTGCAGATTCTCGTCAGTGAGCAACTGTGCGCTCTTTAATTGTGAAGTGCCTGCATTTGTGGAATCCATTTAAAAGTATGAACATGTCCACCGAGAGTGAACTATGGTGGGCAACTGCTGGTTATGCTGAAGTTGTGGCAAGCTGTTGCACAAGGCTTCCGTATGGATCAAAGTGAACATGAAAGGATCTATTTTGTGTGCTTGTGTTGTGAACTTGACCTGCAAATAAATTCTTTGCCCATAAGAGAGAAATTCCAAGAAACAGCCTGAAGTGTTTACCCTAGCCTGCATCCTTTCTTTTGGGGTAGGGAACACTGGTTATCGACTGCATTGACAGAGTAAGGGTACCACGAGCGCGCATCAACACGGGGTATATTCACAGCAGTGAATAAAGACCGATGCTGCTGAAGAGTGAACTTAACATGAATGAGTTCATTTTTCTCTCAGATTTTTCTTGTGCGGGGCATGCTGTGAACTCGTGCTGTATTGTAGAAAAAAAAAATAGGTGGCGATGCCTAGATCCCACCATGTTGGAACTATTGATGAAACTATTATTAAAATGTGGCACCTCTTAAACTAGTTCACAAAATGCAGCTTCAGGATCCTAAAGGGACACTAATGAGAGACATACATTGATATATATTAATAAGGTGCAGTTCTAAAATAGTCAATACCAAAAATAAGCAGCTTAGTGCAAGTAAAGGCTTGATAACCCAGAAAAGATGCAAAAATGAAATACAGGCAAGGCTGCCTTCAAGTTTCTGCACCAGTTCACTCTGATGCGATGACAGAATAAAAGGGAATTTTAAAATCCACCTTGCGAACATCTGCAGCACTGATTTGCCATATTCAATGTTGGCCATGTTCTGCGGCCTCGGTCATTTTTGAGGAAGATCGGCTGCATTGCATTGTGAAGGAGCCAAATAATATTTTTCAACTCTGCCAGAGTGGCCCGAATGCATCACACTGAAATAAGAAGTGGGCAATGAGTAGTTTCACCTTCATTTTCTATTCTAGTAATGAACGTGTTCATTAAATTCATTGTAATTAAAAGTTCTAGGAGAATACTTCAGCAGTCTAAACATCTTTAGTGTCCCTTCAAACCCCTAATTTTAACTTTGTTTTGGCATGTGCAGAGTCCATGGCTCTGACAAGCAGGGCATGTTAAGGTAGTTCACAACATTCCAACTAGGCACATTAGCACAAAATGGACACAAATTTAAAACGGGTATGAGTGCCCTAGTCAGAATGCCAGCCTAAACAGCAGTTTTAGCAGTGTCACAGTCCGCTCTGCTTGCATTTCATGCTTAGACACACTGCCTAGAAGTGAAATTTCACATATTTTGGTAAAGTGCATCTTCCTAAGACATGAGCAAACACTTGGCAGCCTTGTCTTCTAAACTACGAAGAATCCATGGACACCACACTACTAGATGAGCTATGTAGCAAAGCAAAAGCGGCTTTATACCTTCCGCTCCTTGTACAAGTGTCGTGCACATGTACAGTATGCTCGCAGAAAACATTCTGTGGCAGTGAAGGGAAAGCTACGGAGACTGCACGCACAAGATCACTCCCGTCTTCATTCTCAGTTTAAAAGAACCATAACATCTAATTTGCACCTGCTATGCAGATACAGTATCTGTTTCAAGACACCAAAATCACTGTCAAATGCAGCTGGAATACTTGGCACAGTAACACATGTGCAGGAGATCCGTCCTCGCAGCTTTTCCCTTGTTGCCACAGGAAGTTGTCCACGAGCATGGTGGTGCTGCCGCTGAGCGGTTCTGTATACACCGATCTGAGTGGAGCGGACAGTAAGCGACTCAACTAAAATGCTCGCATCAGCCCCAAGTAGTTCTTTTTAGAAAATACACAGGACAAACACTCGTTGGCAAGTGAACACTTTTTTTTTTATTCACATTATTTGACAGCAACGCGTGGTGCATTAGGTCCACGAGCCAGGTCCTGTAATGAAAAGCACAACTTTATTAAGATGCTTACGTCAATACAGGAACTATTCTTGCAGCAGACACTACAGGCCAAGCATGCATGGTAACCACAAACACCTGTCCTGTACAGTATAAGTAGCACGATTTCAAACTTTTTATATAAACAACACCTAAAATATGTCTTCATACTAAATTTTCTGGGCATTTGGCAGCAGAACTATTCAGTGCATTTCAGGACTACAGCTGACACAGCCATCTTCTTTGTCTTTCGGGGGTTTTACGTGGGAAAACCAGTTCTGATTATGAGGCACGCCGTGTGGAGGGCTCCGGATTAATTTTGACCACCTGGGGTTGTTTAACGTGCACTACAACGCAAGCACACGGGCGTTCTTGCATTTCGCCTCTATCAAAATGCGGCCGCCGGGGCTGGGATTACACAGCCAGATACAATCAACATGTCATATTTTTGTTAGCTTTGTAACCAAGTAGTTGGGCTGTGTGCACAAGCCAGCTGAAGCAATAGAAGTGTGATGAGAAGTGCAAGGACAATGACTGTTCTTTCATTTTATCTAACACAGCAGTAAAATTAGCACTCTGCTGATAGGAGCTATCTTAAATCAGCCTAGAATATACATGTCACAGTTCCGCAGCCATAATTAAAGAAAAAAAAACAACATTAGGCTTTTTTTTTCCCATGGGCACAGCTCCTAAATAAATTTAAAGACTCCACATCATGAAACATCTGCTGAAGCAAGGCAAGTGAGATCACGTATTTGTAGTGAAGCTGATCATTGAATGCAACACTGACTGCTCTTGCAATTTAACATGCCTTGCACTTCAGCAAATCAATGCATGCAAGCAAGGCTAGGAATGAACACAAGGCTATGTTAACTTGAACCGTTCATATCGACAGCTCACTGCCCGTGCAATGTCTACAAGTTGGCCTAATCATTTGACTGCAGCATGGATCAACAGCTTTGATGGCATATCAGCTGGTTGCTTCTACATAGCAAACAAACAGCAGTAGGCAGCAGAAAAAAACAATGACCAGGAGGCACCTGTGGTCTGTCTTGCAGAATCACTAACTAAATAGAGTACAAGGCACTCTTGTGTGGTAGTTTTTTGTCCTCCGTGGTCTCTTGGGCCATTTATTAATACACAAATCATACTGCAATCGATTAATAACACCAGAATTCATAAAATGCTCATGAGTTGCAGTTTATCCACTATGCATTCTATAGCTAAGCAAGCAGTGTTACTGTTTTGAGCAACTACTGTACACGTGTTCACCACAGATGCAGAGGCGGCATAGCAGTGGCCAGAACCAGACAAGTGTGCGCTGTCATATGAGCAATACATTTTACCAAATAAAGAACACAAAATGTGTATCTTGCCTCATTCATTAGCTGCAACAGGCTACTGCTGCGCTCTGAAAGCGTATCATATTGAGGTCGTGTTCGAACCTTTAGCTGGCTGCACTTCACATGTTAGCAGCTATGCTAGACCCTGTCACTTCACCTCATACAGTAGGTATTGCTACCTGCATTTCCAGCGCCCATGACAACGCTGAAGCCGTTCATAACTACCCAGGTGATCGTAATCTACCAAAAGTGTATCGAACAAGAACTTAGTGAGTGAGTAAACTAACCGCCGTGGCCCTTGGGAACCTCGGGGGCGGTGCGCGGTCCTTGCGTGCCTCCTTGGACCTGTTGCGCACGATCTTGGAGTGGATGGCGCACGAGACGCAGTAGTGCAGCTTAGCGTACAGCTTGGGCAGCGGGTAAGACTCGTACACGCTAGCCACCGTGATGTCCCTCACGGCGGCCGCCTCCACGATGTTGCGGATCACGAACTTCTTGATCGCCTTGTCCTTAGGCACGCAACGCGCGCAGTTGGTGCACCTTACGGGCTTCACGTGCCCGCGGCCGTGCTTGGAGCGACCGTTGTTGCGCCTCTTGGACGTCTGCACAAAATCCATATAAGTAACCATGGATCCGACACGGCGTCGCACGGTTGAATAGCCATCAGCACACAGGTCACCGATCGTTACTTCGCAGCTATTAACTGCTTCTGCCACTGCAATTTTACGGCCTTCCCTTTCTGTGCATGACTGATGATGGACGGAAAAGATTTTTTTTTTTTTTTAAGTACAGATTTGCTACTTTATTCATGTGACAAGAAAGCACTTGCGGCTTCGCTAATTGCGCGCAAGAAACTGTCGTGTAGAGACAATGAATGCAACTCGCAGAACTGACACAAGTTTACTAGATGACAAATTGAGTGTTCTCATATATCAACAAGCTCAATGAAAGCAATATGAACAAGACCGACCAATGCCGGTGCCAACCCAGCAACACATGGTGTCACTTAAGCCTAATACACACGCTGATTTCCATTCACTAGCATTGATTTCCAATAGGTTCGTGTGTTGCTACTAATTCTTCACAAACCTAAGAAGCTGTTATAAATAACGATCAATTTGCACTCCTTAAAAACAATTGAATAGCAAAAAATTGCAACGAGCGAAGTGCCATGCTTACCATCTTCGACGAGCAGTGGAGCTGAAAAGAGAGGAACGCACTACTCTTCCGAAAAGTAGTGCAATCAGCGCTTCACAACGAAGATTTTTATCAAAAACGCCGAGTTTGATCACAATTAAATTTAGGCATTAAATATGCTGGTAAGCTTTACTAAAGACAGATAAAAATTATTCCTTGAGTGAAATATTAAAAATTTATTGGCCTACAGCCGCGGATGAATACATAGGAGACGTTTGCCGAGACGCCAAGATTAGCCCTTTTGCAGCACCTGGTGGACAGTTTGTTGACTAGCTAACTTGTAAAATAATTCAAATACTGCAAAATAAAAATGAATTATTATATAATATTGAAAGACAAATATATTATAGGTGCTTATTGAAATAGTGTAAACGTTATTTATATACATGCAATTTTAGGACCTTTATTTGCGCACTTTTGTATTCACAGTGTTTAAACGCAATTTTATTTATTGTAACGTTTATTTATTGTAAAATACATTTTACTTTTTGATAGAGTGTACTAGAACCATATTCTAGTACACTCTAGTTCTGATAAGTGTGCTGTGGTCATTGTGGCGCTGTTTAACATACTAAATCAAGCTTTGTAGCTTCTACTTATTTGAGTTGTACAATATGTATGCGACATACACAAATTACAACAAGCACTAGTTAGTGTTTTTTATAATCTAACACAGGCATTTCGTATACTAAATTTTGTAGTTTTCTTGTTAAATTTGTAATAATGTCAATTATGTGCTCGCCAATGAAAGCTCACCGTTTCCCTTGCTGCGGAGCTGAGGTCTGCAAGCGCCGCCCGTCGCGCCGCCTCGCGACGAGGAGGCAACGTACGGAGAAAAGTACGCGTTGATTCGCGACGCGCGGATGGGAGAAGTGGCGTGTGAGCGCGAGCGGCGGCGATTTTCAACGGTGTCCCGTGCTTGTCAGGTGTGAGCATGCCTCGTCCGTGACAGTGCGTGGATCCAACGTGCCCAGGATTCGCCAGATCGCTGCGATGGATTTATTCTTCCGGACTGTCGTCGTCGTTGGCGTCGCAGCAAGGCTAATCGCGAGTGTCCACGGCGTCTTGGAAGAAAAAGGCAAGTCCCCTTCAGTGGCTCTCCCGTCACGGTCCGCTGCTCTGGCCGCTGCTGTCACGCTACGCTGGTCTTCTTAAATGGACTCCTCGGGGCTGGCGTCGGCAGACGCTTGCCTCCGGGGACAAAGTTCGCGGCGGCAGGTGACTTTAAAAGGATTCTCTTTAAATCAAAGCAGCCGTTGGTCAGCGACCGGGCTGTGACGCTGTCCACAGTAGTCCTGCGGAAGGAACAACTGTTCGAACCATTTTTCTGAGTGCTTGATACTTCCACTGTGTTTTAATAATCAACCAAGTTAGTGTTTTCGAAAACCATAGTCTTTAGCGTAATGGCTTGCTTTCCCACCTGAAGAAAAAATTAAAGTTAAAAGAAAACGGCTTGAATAGTGTAAGAACATACCTGCGTTTCTCGCCCATTGTCGAATGAAGAAATGCATCGAAAGTTCGCGACCGATTTCAGACATTTTCAGACCCGTGTCGCCGACGCTGTGTTTCGTGCTTTGTGCGCCGAGACACAGTGGGAGTTCAAACAGATTTACCTTAGTGTGTGTGTCATTGTCGCCTTGGTGAACTTAAGCAACTAACACGCTGTAACTTTCGACTATGCTGCTCAAAATTGAGTCACAGTTCATCAGCGACTGATTTGAACGACTACGTCAAGGTAGACCTAACCTTGCAAATGCAGTAATCATTTGGTTCTCTTTTGCGTCAGTAATAGTTTGACGCGCTTCCGTCATTCTTGCGAAGGAAATTCAGTGGCGATTTAGCGGTAAATGCGAGATAAATTCGTTAGCATTACGTCGCACTTTTTCGAGCTTCCGGATCCGTGATTTAAACTGGTTTCACCAGATTTCAAAGTGTTGTGAGGAGCTCACGCGACACACGTCCTGCCTCTTAGCGGTGGGCTGGAGCAGACCGCCTTCAGTTGCACTACATACATACATACATACATACATACATACATACATACATACATACATACATACATACATACATACATACATACATACATACATACTCTGTTCTAAGCTTTCTCACCCCCTCTCTACTTCTACCACGTGACCGGCTTCCGGCACTTCACACACATACACTTTTGTCCACTTTGACACTCCTAATTTAACGTGCGTTTGCCGGTACGTTGCTAGATTTAAGACGTTACGTATTATGTGTACTGGAATAAGGAATTGCGACTCCCTTGCTCTGGGTGTTCGTTTCAATTGTTTGTGTGATGCTCCCCAAATTTAGACCGTCCTTCAACCGCCACCCCTTTAGCTATGTTACCTCCAATCAGCCACATGGGCTTGCACAACAACCACATATCGTAGCTTACGTAAAGAAATTTTTGTTGCGAAAAGGTCGTCCAGAGCAAGTAGTTATTTCAAAGGCGGCCGACCCTGGTTCCAACGTATGGGTGAAAGGTTTACGTTACTGTAACCGCGTTTTAAAGTTCCAGGCACCCTTCTTTCTCTTGAATCAGGCGAGAGAGTAAAGTTCACATACGTCGCCGAAATGTCTTTATTTTGCAAGGCAAATAAGTTGACTGGTGAAAGCGCAGCGCTTATTAGTCATTTTCGATTCAATGCACGCGGTTCGTCAATGTATTGCTATCAAGCTTCTTCGTGTAGATATCACTATCAATATTGTATTATTAACCGAGGGTCCCACTACAACTCTTTCACTTTGGGACCCTCGTCTGTATATTTGTGATGTTGTAACTACTTTTTTGCAACTAATAATCTCCATCAGGGCACATGCGTAGTGTGTTGGCGCCCATGAAAAGTGTCCCGACAGCCAGCACAGTTGTCGCTGTTCTAGTGTTTGTGTAACCCGTGTCTAGTCTTGCTATTCGCGTTACTGCTGTTGATAATATGTCGCGCGCAAATATTTGTTGCCGCCGATTTCCAAAAGAAACAACAGAAATCCAAGTGGCGAGCTCGTGGCAATCAGCGTTCGATGAAGGGTCCACGCGGCGCGAACGTGTTGTGACAAGCGAGTCGCATATCGCAACAGCCGTTCTCTCCTTCTGATCGGGCGGCCGCTGGTTCGTGCGGACATTCCTTCGCCTGTGTAACTACATGCGCTCGATGGCATCGGCAAATACGGCGTCGCTGAAAGATCTCTCGTCGCAATGGCCCCCATCGAGATACGCCCGTTTTCTTCGGGTCCGCCGCTGACGACAGGCCATGTTTCCTGAGCTGCCTTCTCCGGTTTTTTTTTTTTTTTTTTTTTTTTTTTTTTTTTTTTTTTTTACACATTACTTATCGCGTACGGAATAGGAGGGAGGGTGAAAGGCGAAGGTTAGTAGAAGAGAAGCCGGCACAACGAAGCCGGTGTCCGTGCGTGGAAAAAGCGCTGCTGCTCGATCGTTCGCTCTCCTGTCGGCAGTCAGGTTTGCGTGGCGGTGGGGGAAGCCGCACTACAGGTAGGAAGGGGGGGTTACGCTGCTTCTTCGGCGAGCGAGCGTGGTCTTCAATGAAACCGGCTTTTGGGAGTTTTTGCTTTCTTTTTCTCCGTGCGCCGCCGACCTGTCGTCCCAAGCGCGCCTTCTCCTTGCTTGCTTGCTTCTTCTGCGTTGTTCTCCTTCCTGTCTAGCCCGCTCCTTTTACGCGCTGTGCATTCATCCGCACTCCCCCCCCCTCCACCTTTTGGAAGCTCGATTCTCCGTAGATATGAGCTGCTTTTACTTCGTCTTCTTTCCGTCTTCGGATGATCCGCCTCTGCGCTGATTGTGCGAAGCTGTTGGTTTATGCTTTTACCCAGCGCTGCCGAATCGTTTGTGCAAGCAAGCCTCATTGCTGTTGAAGGGGGTAGAACTGCGCTTTGATATCAAGCAGGAGGGCGCGGAGAGGCGCCATTCATTCCATTCCTATCGTCTCCTATGCACGGTCGCGCTGACAGGCGCGTGAAGGATTGCTTGTCCACAAATTATATCGTGCCCAATTTCGTGCCATTTGAAAGAAGTGATTTTCTTGGAATTCCGCACTGCTTTCTTGCGCTTGCTTAGTTTACCTTCCCATTCACGTCGTGCTTGAATAGGACACGATCAGTTTCCATAGGACTGTCGGCCTGCGATATAGTACTTCTGGTGTTTATGTTCACCTTAAGGTGCTTCGAATAACGTATAGATGTGTCCCGGACCATTTGCCGATCTTGCTTGCTTGCTTGACTCTCGCACCTCGTTGGTTTTCTTGGCGGCAGGTCTCGTAAGGTGAATGGCAGATTTATTGTACGAATTTACCGAAATTATACGTAAGTGAGTGTGATGTAGAAGCAGGTTCAGAGGAAGCCACGGAACTACTTCTTCTCTTCCCTCTCCCCCTCCCCATCGTTTATTTATTTATTTTTTTCCCCTTTTCAATTTGGGGGCTCCGCATCAAAAGAATTAGCGCATCATGCCGCAAATCCTGAACGCTGCACATGTGGACTAGCCTGGCCCGCGTACTTAAGTCACGTGTATTTAACCACACTAAAGATCAATACAAGTTAGTTTAGTGAGCGAAGTATTTTTTTTTTTTTTTGAAGGCTCGAGTTGATTCATCTGGCGGGAGAAAGTATTGGTGTTTAGCGAACGAAATTTTTTTAAATTTAATTTTCGCTTGAGAACCGCAGTTCTAGTACGTTAGTATGACGTCAGTGATTTTAAAGTATTTTCGCTTGTAAGGATCGTTCTTCAGAAGTATGAAGGCTGACTCAGTCAGGCTTGAGTGCTTACAGCCGCGCGCCAAGCTTACGTTGCGGTGAGCAGGCCACGAGCAGCTTGACAGAGCAGCCACCCCCACAATGACAGCACAAGCGGGCAAAAAGAAATTTATGAAACATACACAGGCTGTGGCACAAATGAAAACATTTCAAAGGCAGCTTATAAAGCAACTAGATATGCGTGAGCATGCTACGTCGCTCTGGGAGACACTTTTGTAGATAAACCGCAATAGTTCGCATGCGAATTTCGCTCAGATGCCACTTTCGGCAATGGGTATTGTTTGGTACTATTTATCGGGGCTGCAACTCATGGGATTAACACCGAATGCGTACGACTGCAACATTATTTGACATAATAGTGGCACCATCTGAAACGACAATTATAGATAGAGAATAAGTGTTTCTTTTTTTTTTTTTCGTTCTAGTCTCGAAGGCATGCACAGGTGCTAACGGGCTCATAAGACTGCCTTTTAAAACTTTATTTTGATGATGCACAAACGACCACGCATGCTCCAAAGAAACTTTTGATAAAGCGTACTTCGTAATGTGTAGTGTAATGACGGAAACTTGCTAATTTAGCGAATAGATGTCAACATTGTTTTATATTAATGGTGCTGTTCATTATTGTAAAACTATTCTATTTTCCATTTGGTCTCAAAATTTACTATTTGAACACCCCTAGTTCATAATGTGCAGTGTAATGACAGAAACTTACGAACGTTGTTAAAGAAAGGGCTTTTACGTGCCAAAACCACGGTCTGATTATGAGGCACGCAGTAGTGGGGGACTCCGGAATAATTTGGTCCACCTGGGGTTCTTTAAAGTGCGCCTAAATCTGAGTACACGGGTGTTTTCGCATTTCGCCCCCATCGAAATGCGGCCGCCGTGGTCGGGATTCGATCCTGCGACCTCGTGCTTAGCAGCCCAACACCATAGCCACTAAGCAACCGTGCACGGTGGGCTTGCCAACGTTGTGGATATACTAGGATGGTGAACATCTTTTTTATATTAATGATGAAAACGACTTGTCATTATTCGAAAACGATTCGATTATATTCACTTCTGGCACTGTTCGATGTGTAGTTTATTCGATTCGGTCTCAAAAGTTTCGTTTCGCACACCCCTAGTGCGGGACTAAGTGAAATTACAGGCTGCGTTGTTGGACGATATTACAGAACTTGGTCGCCGCATGAAACTGAGTTCTTTGGCTCAGGGATATTGCTGCTGTTCGGAGTGTCCTGTATATGCAATTCAGGCGGCAATTGCGACTGCCTGGGGCGAAACACCTTCTCGCGGAATGCGCGAGGCGGTCCGGAAACTTTCTTTAAGCGGAGCCTGCAAGCGACCAAAGCCATGTGTTGGGATGAGCGAATACCGCAAGCCGGACCAAACAAGTAGACGGAACTGCCGCATCGAAGACAGCAGAGACAGAGGCCACGTGTTTAGTGGCTGCTTCTTTATATATATATAGCGCAGATCTGCGGTGGAGTATCGTAGTCGATGTCCGAGGCCTGGCGAGGGGAGACCGTTTTTCTTGCCCCGCGCTTCTGGTCTTCGCCAGATATAAGACAATGGCACTTCCCTCCCACTCGTTCTCCTGGCTCGGCCCTTCTCCTCTCGCCGACGTCTCTTCTTTCCCAAGCCTGTCGGTGCGGCTTCCTCTTGTTTCACTCTCGGGCATTTCCTTTCTCGCGAAGGGTCGTCGTGGAAAAAAAAAAAAAAAAAAAAAAAAACGACAACAGCGCTCGCACGCGAAAGTGCGTAGTCCTCTCTTGCGAGTACTGTGACGACGATGCGGCTCCTGGCAGGGGCCCTAAATGCAGGCAAACCAGCTCGTGCACCCCATGGCCGTCGTGGCGGCGGCGTCTGCTTTTGTCTTCTGCTCAATCCACACAGCTCCAGTAGCCGCCAAGCCTTTGTCTCGCTAAAACGGCGCAGCGCTGGGGGTAGCTATGGGGCGCTACCCGCCGTGGTTGCTCAGTGGCTATGGTGTTGGGCCGCCAAGCCTTCGTCTCGCTAAAACGGCGCAGCGCTGGGGGAAGCTATGGTGCGCTAACGAAAAATGGGGGAAAGCTACGTATGACGTCAGCCGTTCAGCCACCGAATCTACGCGGCTTTTCGCGTGAGTGGTTCGTGACTGGCTGTAGGTTGTCAGCTGACCAGTCGCGATCTCGGCAGCCTTATATAGCTAAAGAGTCGCCCAATCAAACACCGCTTTCGCAGGAGGCTGGATTTAAGAACTATAGAACTCTGGCAGGCATCGCCTGTAGGTTCCACAGCGCCGCATGGTTTTGGCCTATACGAGAGTACGCTACTATCTCGTCGCCATTGAACGTGACCTCCCGGCGTCGCAAGTGTTGGTCGCGGTTGTGTCGGCAAGGCCGCTCGTTTCCAAAGCCGTCCTTCTTTTGAACACTGAGCAGGCATCGTTGCCCGTGGGGCGGGGAACCAAATGGGGGCGCTAGGCGATGCGAGCGTTGTAGCTGGGACAGCGGACGGTTGCAGCGTGTGCGAGGAGTTGAGAGCGCGCCTGAAAGTGCGGAAAAAGTTCGGTGTTGTGGACTCGGGTGGAGGGGCTAAGCTTCTCCCGCCTCGCAGGCTCCTTCGTACGCGAACTCCTGTCTGCATGTGGTATACGCTGCGGGACGTCTAAAATTGGCGCTGCCCGTGTGGTCCGGCGTCGCCTGCACCTAATCGCGGAAACTCGAGCACCCTCCGCCCGCTTCCGTGCACTCGCCGCTGTATCTGGGCATTGTTAGGGACTCGCACGTGGGGCTTTTAGGGATGAATGCGCGCGTGTTTTTCTTTCTTTCAGCTCTCCATTTATCTTTTGCTGGCCTCTCTTCCCCCGGGATGAAGAGCAGACCGTTGTCTCCGCAACGGTTTTCCGTTGGTCCGCACATGGTCGCACGCCGACGGTTCTTGCGCCGTAGCTTTACCATTTAACGGGAATTTTCAACGAGAGCCGTTTTGTCGTTGAGATTTTATGGACAGTATTTGCATTGGCGATAAATGACTTGCCTGATTTCGGTATATGTGTGGCGCAGAAAATTTGTGCACTAACAAATCTGAGCGCGTGCATTGAGCCCCCCCGTCCCGTTTCGTTTTGATAAATGTAACTCGAGGAAAGGGGCCCGTAGTTGATGATTTATAGTTCTCAGATTTCGTCTTTGACACTTGTCCGCCACGTGTTGTCACAGCGGTTCCGTAAGCTATTTCTCATATGACATACCGTTCATTGAAGGAATTAATTTATGTTGATTCACCAAACAGTTGGTTCGCGCCGATGTAATGGACAGGCGGCACCGACAAGTAAGCGCTTGTTACGCTGCCTGTGAAACGCGTAAAACGGGAAGCTAGTGCGCTGCTCGACTGGCCGTAGTACTACGCAGGTGCATTTTACAGACGGCGAGTTTTTGACAATGCTGAGCTGCAGTGCAACCACCAAAACTCTTGCGCCTGCGGGATTGCCTCCCTCGCGGATGGTACGGGCATTCTCGACCGGAATGGCGTCGGCGTTGTTCGACTGTCACGCGGGTGCGCAAAGCGCGCCGTCCTCGTATGTCATCGCCGGACTGCCCTTCCCCCTGACGACGGCGGTGAGCCATTGTTTCTCCCGACGGGTTCGGCGTCGCGGCTTGTGCGCGAATTGTCCCGGGAGTTTGCGAAGCTGCGTGGGACAAATTTTGCCGTTCGTGGTCGACACGGCTTAACGGAGCATGCGAGAAGACAGGGTATAGGCGTGAGCGCTGACTGTACCAGCCAACGGCATGGCTGTTTGCCATGCAGAATACTGAACATCATCGCGAGGGAAATTCCGAATACACTCGTTTTGCTGCTCTGAAGTGTACAAGTGTCGCGAAGAATAGTTGCCTTAAATTCAGCTTCGCGCATTTGGCGATATAACAAACCCTTTTCGCTTGCTCCGTCGGCCTCGCTGTGGTTTCTTTCTGTGGTCACCTCGTCAGAATGTTTGCTGCGAACCATTTACATATTGCTTCGGAGGAATAGAGATAGAGACAATCGATTCAAGAAGGGGGCAGAGGAGGGTTATTGGCCTGAGGTCAGCCTTATGTCATGAGTTTTCACTCACTCATGATTACCATGTTTTACCTTTCAGACCACTGTGGCTTCAAACCGCGGTTCTCACTGTAGGTACCACCACGCGTGATAATAGCGAATGGTCATTCATTTATCGCTGTTCTCTTTTACCACGCGTTTGCGCACGCGAGAGCGAGCGCCAGCGTGTATGCACTTGAGTCACTTGATCGGGCTGGGGGCTGACAGCAAGCGATGAGCAAGCAGCGCGTTATATATGTATCCTCCGTTTCTGCAGGTTGCAGTGTAGAAATAAAGCCATGCAACCTGTGCCAGCTGTATGCCTCAGCCATAAAAGGGCACATATACAGTTGTGTGCTAGAATGACGCTTGTTCTTGTGTAACCTGCGCTCTGTTTTTTTTTTTTTTTTCCCTTAGTATGTGATGATAATGATGATGACGATGATGATCTCACTCCGCAGTGGGCAGAGTTGCGCATGTTTCCCACTGCGAAAGTATTGGTTCGTAGGGTCAGATCGTGGATTAGGCAACGGTGGCACGTTTGAGCGATTTCAATAACGCGTATACTTCGTTGTGTTTGTGGACTTCACGTCCGCTGTTTACGAGCTGTTACGAAATGTGAACACAAGCACGTCGAAAAAGAGCTTGCCATTTTTAAAAAGAAAGAAGAGAAGGGAAAGCACGTACGCGGGCATGAGTTCGACTCATATACGGGCACTTACTTCATCCTGCTGCGGGTGATGACGCGTAGCTCTGGCGCGCGCTACACGTTTTGTTGAGAAGCGCGCCGTTGCGCGCGCCTGCGACTTCTTGCACGTGTAAATTTTTGTGCGGAAGCTTGTAAGAGATGGTAAAGGACGCGGAGAGAGCGCGCTAGGGACGGTTAGCGCGTGCATGTACTGTGCCGCATGGAAGGATGCGAGTACCAGGAAAGATGCCAGGCCACGGCGAGCAAGCGGCGTGTCGGGGTCAGGTCCAACCGTGACCCGAAGGGGGCGGCGGGAAGCCTTTTCTGTCCGGGAGGTCTCACCCCGAGCCTTCGCCCATTAGGCAACGAGGTTGAGGCCGGAACGCCACGGGTATCACCCTTCTTTATTCCTCGTTACTTTGTCTTTTCGAGCACTCTAAACGCTGCGTCTCCTCTCCTTCCATTTCTTTATTTTTTCTTGAATGTTGCTAGCTTCATATCATTTTTCTTTTTCTTCTTCTTCCTCTTCTTCTTCTTCTTCGCAATCCGTTTGATGTTGCTGCGGTTCCGCTGTTGACTGTGGTTTTGCTCCTTTCTTGCACTTCCTTTGGAGCACTTGAAAACCTGCTCAAAAGAAGAACGCGTATTAGATCGTATACTGTCAGCAGACCTGTCTTCCTACAGCTGCAGTACTAGTAATGTGGTAGCCTTTATTATAGTAGAAGTGTTCGAGTGCTTAAATTTTTTTTTCTAATAGAATCAAATACGAACAGTCGAGCATTATTGGTTTCAAGTATCGAATGGAATACTGAGCTCCCTCCCCCCCCCTCCCCCATTTCATGTGGGAGTAAATAAACCCTTTTTTTTTTAATGTCCTATTTCATTTAATTCCTTGAATACATGTAGTGCTGTTTTGGAGTGCGTTCAATGGGGAAGCCTGTGAACGACCAAAAAAGGGAGGCGATTGCAATTTTGTTCTCGGTTTACAGCGGGCGCTTGAAGATACCAGTCTAGCATAGCATGCATGAGCCCTCTTCCACAGCAGACAGAGCTTTAACAATCGTATACAGTGACCCTGTACATTGATCATATTCGAATATTCTAAGAAATTGACTTATAAAAATATTCGTTTCGGTACTAAGTATTGAGTTGGTAATTCCAAATTTTGAGAGCTTTCAACTCCGCGGCCAATAGCGCTATGGGCATATAGCCTGCGCCAAGTCGAGTGTTTTGCATGGATTTCATTGCGTATTGCGTACTGTCGCTCTCAAGTTGCTCAGTTAGAGAGTATTCGTAGATCAACTTCAGCTTGATTAATTTCGTGACCTTTTTCGAGACTAATCGGAGACACGAGACGCTCGATTTAGAGAAACTTTAATCAAACTGTTGTAGTTATTGAATTGAGCCTCTATATACGTATAGTCTGGCCTCTAAGGTCCCGCAGGCAACGGTACACTAGATGTACACTAAGGAGAATAATAAGGTAAGTTGTATTAGTACACCACGTTAGCTCAGTGGCGTTGCGCTGCTGAGCGCGACGTCGTAGATTCTAATCTGGCCGCATTCCGATGGGGGCGAAATGCAAGAACTCTCGTGTACCGTGCATTGAGTGCACGTTAAAGAAACCCAGATGGTCAAAATTTATCCGCAGTCTCCTACTACGGCGTGCCTCATACTCGGATCGCGGTTTTGGCCCGTAACGTCCCAGTATTTAATTTTGATTTTGTATTAGCTATACGGTATCATTTTACAAGACCAATATGAGGCTTCGTAATCCATAAAATACGTTAGAACAAAATACGGGTGGCGACGCCGCTTTCAAGTTCCCGCACCAGCTCGCTGTGACGTCATATATTTTGACGGTGTCTGCACGGGTATAGTAAATCGTTTATTGGCAAAGAACTAAATTACACTCTGAAGGAACCAAATACTCTACCTGGCAAGTTTCGAGAACTTTTCCTGCGTCAAGGGGCCGCCCAAATACGATAAACTTTGAAATTCGTGTCGTTACACTGACTTATACCGGCGCCGAGGTCTAATTCGGTGCTAAATTAAAAAAATAAACAATAAACAATAAAAGTGGATAGCTTGGCCTTCATTTTCTCCACTAAGCTTGCGTATTCAACATATTCCTGCCAAAAAGCACACTTTTGATAGTAGAACTTGCCAGTTGAAATTGATTTAGTGTTCCTTTTAATTCTCTCATAGCCGCTTGCAGAAGGCAGCGTTCTGCGTGGCGCCAGTGGTTAGACAGGATGTTGCGCATCCAGCTCTAGAGGCGGCTGCCGCTTGTCAGCATTTTCGGATCCGGATTGCGTTCGCTTATGCATAAGAGCCAAGAAAGTTAGCAGAGAGGCGGAAGTACCGCCGTATGGGAGCCCACTCGCTGTGCGTGTTTGTGGACACGGGTTTTAACGGTGGCATTTTGTCAGTTCTTCTCTGTCCCTGTGCCACTAGTTCGATGGAAAATACGTAACCAGTTTCTTGGAGACAAAAACGCTTATTCCCAACGCTTTCCGCTCGGCTTCAGTGGCAGCTGGCTTGTCTAACACCTATTTCGATACATTTTATTGTACAGCACTGCGCGGTTCATTTCGCGCGACTGTGTGCCGACGCGTCGTCTGGCGTGACCCTCGAGGCGTGTATGAAAACGCTGCTCGGTAGCATGATGGAATGGTGCCCGGGAGCAGCGAGAGAGAGAAAAGGCATGCAACGAAAACCGATCAACTGGTTCAACACGTACGCGCGTGCTTTCTTCGGTCGACGGAGTAATGATTGATAAGCGCCAGGTTTATTTAGAAGGTCCACGCGGAGGACGGAGGGGTCCGGCGAGAGACGCCAGCAAAGAGAGCAGGATGTTTTTCGAGGGGTGAAAGAAAGAAAGAAACAGCGAAGACCTGAGTTTGGGCAGGCCGTTCGTCTGGCGGTCGCCGCTCTTGACCCACACATGGCGCACGCACCGCGCGCCCCGGGGAGCACGGCTCGCTTCGGGGTCGCGATCTTCTTCTGTCGCTGCCTTGCGGTGCACCCTCCTTTCTCAAGACTCCGTGGTCCCTCACCTCGGAGTCTCGGCGCCTCCCCGGTGGGTACGAAACCACGCGGCTGCCAGGGGCTGTTGAAGGTTGGGGGGGGGGGGGGGGGGGGGGGGGTTTCGCCTGCGGGGCAGGACCCGTCGAACGGCATCACTCTCCGCTGCAGGGCATCCCCCGAGGGCGAGTAGGGAGAGGAGGGCAGCATCGAGGCATAGAAAAAAGGGGGTGGGTGGAGGGGGACACGAGATTTCGCCACGACACGCCGGAGGGGGGCCTGGGGACGGCGGCGCGGGGAGTTGGGGCTCCGCGCATCGCCAGTGCTGGGGCATATTTCACGCACGCTTCTTGGACCCCCCGCCTTCTTCCTTCGATTTAAAGAAAAGTCAGGAGGTTGGAGAGAGAGGGGGGCTCGAAACCGAGGGGCGCAAGACAGACAGACCTCCTTCTCGTCTGGAACCACCGCGGCAGACGGCAGCGTCGTGGGAAAAAAAGACGTCCGCCATCTTGTTTTTTTCTTTTTTTTTTTCGCCCCTGCCCGGTCTCTCTCTCGTCGGCTCCTGAAGGAACCTCCGTTTTATTTCTTGGCTTCTTCTTCTTCGGGCCTTTGGAAGAGCGAAGACGATGTTCCTCTTCGTTCCGAGCGTGCGCTTTTATTCGTGGTGACGAGGAGGAGGAGGAGACGGCGGCTGCTCTCCTGGTGGACGCTGTCCTCCTTTCCCGCGCCCCATTGCGTGCCTCGTCAGGAAGCGACGCACCACGGGTCGTGTGACCACGTTCGCGGGTTGCGCCCTCTCCGCAGTGCTTGATGGCCCTTGCAGCGAGCGCTCTCTCTTAATCTGCACCTCTCTTCGCCTAATTTTTACCGGCTCTGCACGCATGCAGTGCACGCTACCGCTGGCGCAGCAAGCCTGCAGTGTGTGCCAGTAGAAACTTCCATTCTGCAGGCTTTGCTGCTTTTGGCATCCAAGCAGTCCTACGCGTGGACGCGGCGAGTGCAAGATCCACTCTGATAGCAAGCAGTATGTTTTAAATACACCAGTTCAACTAGTGAGCAACGGAGTTCATTGGACTGTAGGGACGACAGGTCGTCCTTCGGTTCGCAAGGATGCTCGTTGTCAGTACAGTGCAGCTGTGCGTGGCGGTAGCTTCTGCTGATGTCGTCATTGAAATGCCACAGAGACGGTCGAACAATTCAGCCGACATCGTGCGGTCGCCATTTTAGAAGACCAGTGGTTCTGTCCGTGAGAAGTTGCGATTCGACCAATCCGACTCTACTTGCGCGCTCTTCTGTTTCTCCATCAACCCTCATCCTTCCTGTAGTTCCTTCTTTCGGCGGTGCAGAGTAGCAGTAGAAGAACACGCTGACCCAGGCACCACCGAGCCGTTGCTGTTCATTTTTTAGATTCGGGAATAGCTCCCGGGTCATGCGAAATTTACGCTATCTGTTGGCGCCCGGCAGAACAAGAAATTGTGTTGTATAACCGGGGCAATGTATTGGCTCGATAGCCATCACACGCCAATGGACTCCGTTTTGTATAACAGTATTGGCACTTTCACGTGCTGTGCTCTTATCTCAGTCCCCGGCAAAACTGTCGAGCGAGGAAGACCGTGACTGTGCGAGGCAAGCAGTCTGTTTAGCCGTAGTGCCAATGCATGGATGCTATATTTCTGGCGTCCGTGTTTCGTGTTTCTTAGTCGGCTTATATTCGAGCGTACTTTAATTCCTCAACGCGTTTTTCAGGTTTGGCGTCAAAGCCGTCTTAGATTGGAATGAATACAGCAAATCCTATCTCTTTGTCCAGCAGCGCTGTGGATCTTGTGTGTGATTTTCCAATATGGGGCCGACGACGTATGATATTGTCACGAATGTACCGCGAATAAGAAGCCACGCGCCAGCTTCAATTCAATTTTATTCTTAAGTAAATGAATACAGAAACAGTTTTATACTGAAAGTAATAAGTCCCAAAGTAAAAACTACAAGCGGAGGATCGCTTACAACGAAATAAAAAGCAGAACAAAGTAAGGCGAAGCTGACAATATAAGCATTGTAGGTGAGAACATTGAAAATTATTTAGCAGATAAAAGGCAGAATTAATAAACTGATGAGATAGAAAATTATAAAGATAACTGAGAATGGGTTACAGAAAAAGAAAGACGGCTTACGTAAGTGCACAAAAATACAATAGGGAACTGACGCGAAATACCTTATAATACGAATGTTTGATTACGTTTGCGATTACGCTTGAAAGCTTGATTATGTGTTTCAAGAATGCATAAGAATAATTTTGTCAAGAATGTATGACCTGGTATGAGCAACTTTAGTGATAAAATGGTGTGGCAGTATAAGCCGCATATACCGCATGTCATGACGTGGCATATAGCATGCTTATACCTAAAAAAGTTGTCGCAGTTTCACCCGAAAGGCGAAGCATCAATTGCGATAGCAACTTAGTAGAGAGCTATACGGAGTAAGGATAGTAGTTTTATCCGCTGTACAAACTTGGACATGCAGCAGCACCGGCAACACACAGCACTGTTGTCGACGCCGTCGGCGTTTTGCCCGCGTTCGCACAAAATGCGTGCGGTGTTGGTGACTGTTGCCGGAGCCTCTGATATAAATAGGCACTTGGTGCCGCAGCTAAACGTCGCCTCCCTGCCCCCCCCCCCCCCACGGCCTTTCGTGCGTCAGAAGAAGGTGCGTTTGCTCTACATATATGGTGATTGTAAAGGAGGAAAGAGACGCCTACTTCTGCAGCCCTTAAGGGAGCACGGCACAGAACGCGCGTTTGTTCTCCGCCGTGCGTTCACTCCCCGTGAAAGCGCGCGTCCCTCGCGCCCTTTCACTCGCACATACAGCGTTCGGCGGCGCGCGGCGACGATTTCATCTTCATTGACGTCATACGGAACCTCACGGCGACGGCGACGGCGACGCCGACGGCAGAAATCTGCTTTGGAGTGTCCATATAATTGCTATCGCAATAATATATACGGAACCTCACGGCAACGCCGATGGCGACAGCAAGGAATTCGCTTGGAGTGTCCGTATAATTGCTATCGCAATAATAGCCGCGGTCAGCCACTCGACAGTGGGTTTAGACAACGCCTCCTAGAGGCGCTGGTTTTGAGCTGAGGGTGTAGAAGCAGGTAGAGAGGTGTAGTGGGTGGAAGCGGCGCCATTTAATGTGGGAAGTATTCGGGCAGCCGCCACAGCGGAAGACACTTGCCGGGGTATGATCCAAACGCTGCGATCTTTTTGCGCAGTGCGAAGTGTTACACCGATTCGTCCTCATACTTCTACAGGAAAGATTAGAGTCGAAGCGGTTCTGACTGCACGGAACGAAGCCAGTGCGCCGTCCGCGTTCAGCGCCGAAGATTGTTGCGTCGTCCCACAGACAGGCCGCGGTTCTGGTTGTCGTCGAGGGGCGCGTGGCAGCGGTTGATAGGCTTCAATTGACGGCGCGCGCGCGCGCCCGTCATTTCTGCGGGGCGCTGCTCGACGACGCCGCGATGGGCATCCAGACGTCTCGCGTTGCCGTGCTCGCCAGGAAATCTCTCGTTGGCGCGCCGCTCTCTAGCATCGTCTTTCTCTTGCCTGCTGCGGATGCGAGCGGCCGAAAGGAAGACGAACGACTGCGCACGTGTAACGAGGCTGCTCGGGTGCTTACGACTCGCATGTCCCGAGAGGCTATATCGTTTGTTCTGGAACATGGCCCGCGTCAAGGCTGAAACTGCTGGAAGGAAAAGCGTTTCGCATCTTGCGCGCGTGTATAGACGTGGTTTTACCTGACCCGAATTTCGAAACGCTGCGCCATGGGCCGTTGATGCGAAGGTTTAACCGGTATAACGGCACATTAAAAAAATTTTAACCGAAGAGTGAAGATCGGACGGCGCAAAATGGACGTGCCGACGCTCGGCGTCGTCTCGCGGAAAAGGCGTATATGAAATCCTTTACGTGCGGTTGGGCCTGCTTAGAATGTCGTCGGCTCGGCCTCCATGTTTCCAATTTCTTGGTAACAGAGTCTGCTTTGTTTTGTTGTACTTTTGCCCGTGTGAATGAGAACGTTTAATGTTATAGGAATGAATCAGTAAATCACATCGATAATTTTAAAAAGGATAGCTTATGGTCAAATTGGGGTTCTTAAATGTTCAGGCCGTCTGTGCCTCGGAAGTCTAATTCTGTTCGTCTATTCATTTTGCATAGACATCCATGTGGGTTGTTTGTTTATCCACAATGAAACTACAGCGTAGTAAATCAGACTGCCTGTAGACTATGTTTTTTCGTTAACAAACTAAATTAACGTAGTCTGACTGTAAAGCCAGGCGCATAGCTCTTGGGATCGCTTTCAAAGTAACAATGCAGTTGCGCAGGCGCATTTGGCGTTTCACTAGCCCGTTAACTTGGCACTAACTTACCGCCTGATTGCAGTCTCGCACAATACATGCTGTTTCCGGCCCAGTGCTTTTGAGGTGCCAGCTGGCGAGAGCATATATGCCGTAACTATAATTGCCAAGGGCCCGCAGCATTTCAGCGTTTGTATAGCGCCAGTATATTTTTATGCGGTAGTTCAGTGCAGCCACATGAAGCCACGCCAGCTAGCAGATAGCCGTCTTGAAACAAGCTCAAACAAGCGACGCGGCGTGTTGGGTTATAGCTCAGAACACGCGAAAAAATTTCACCAATACATTTGCAATTTATTTTGAAATGTGTGTGTGTGTGTGTGTGTGTGTCTTTTTAGTTAAAAATACTTAATCCCTATTCGATTAACACTGACCGACATCCACAGCTCCCTAAAACATGTCGCTGAGCATTTTGAATATCTGCCGTGGTCACAACTTCGAGTAACTTTAAGCTTATAGTAGTTTGCAGTCAAACTTTTGTTGTGCCAGAGTTAGAAAGGATAGATCTCATCCACAGATACTACGCACTACAACCAGCAAACATTATTGTTCAGAGCAAGCTCTGGAATCTATTGATTCCCACCTCCTTTATCCAGGCTTACTCTTTCCCAGAATAGCTATACGACCCTCGACATTGTATAGGAGATTGCTCTAGGTATTGTATCAGCCAAGGAAAACAGTTATTGCGCTGCGGGGAGAGAGGTCTCATTCTCGAAACATTGGCTCCAGCCCTGAGACATGCATTGTCCAATCACTGTTTACCATTTCAAGTCTCTGTATTACCGTGAAGCCCCTTTGTTGTTGGTTTGCTTTTTGAACTAATTCTAAGATCATTGCGCTGTCATGAAAGCAGGCTTTTGATCGGCATCACAACGCATCCTTCGTTCCGACTGACCTCGCCACCGTGGAGCGTCTCGGATTATATGCGCATGCGCTCAACATTCACGCGTGTGCCTCCTCTCGATCGCAAGCCAACCACGGCCCGTCCGTCGTCTGAGCGGCGACTCTTGCGTTCCAGATGCGTGGCATGTGAGCGCGGGATTCTGGCGCGCGCAACCTTGCGAAGCGCCTTTCTGTTTTGTTTTGAGACCTCTCGCAACTGACGCCGCGCGTCGACGTTTGCACATGGCAACGAGTCTCTCTTCTCTCTTGATCCTCCTCTTCCGTCGCTGCCGTCGTCATCTGCGAAAGCCGTGAACCGCCTTGCTGTGCATTCTTTCCGTTCTTCGACGGCTGTGTTGGCAAGGCGGTGGACATATGAGCGTGTTTGTCTTCAGTACTCTCTCCTCTCCGCGCGGCTTGCGCTGTGCTGGTGGAGGTCGCCGGACTCGAGTTCGCGGCCGGGAGGTCTTGCCTGCCTGTCGCCTCTGCGTGTTGACCGCGGGAGGGCCCCGTGCCTAACAACGGCTCTTCTTTTCGGCGCCGCAATGTCGAGCTCCGCTACAGTAACTCGAGCCGCGCTGCTGGTGGTTGGCTGCGTCGGAGCGTGCCGTGCATACACCACCACCACCACCACCACCGCAACTGCTGCGCTCTTGCCGAGACAGCTGACGCTGTGCTTAGCAACGTGCGCGGTGCATGTTTTGCACTGTAACAATGCCGTGTGCTGTGCAAAAGCAGCCTCGGTGTCTCTCTCTGTCATGTGCAGACGTCGCCGAGGAGGCATCCGGAAAAAAAAAAAAAAAAAAAAAAAACGGTGCTAGTCCCTTGACTAGCACCGGGAAATTGCTCGTGAGTTTGTACTTGAAGCACAAATTAGTACGCTTCATTGGCCCATTTGCCTGTATGACTCTGGGGACTTATTCAAAAAGATTCTCGTTCGCAATTGCTCCTTGCCATAGGCTGGCCGCCGTGGCGAATAAATATTCGGCATCAGGACCGACTGGAATTTGCTCTTGCGAATAAGTATAGCGTAAGAGCTTCTTTGTGAATACGGGGCCATTTCTAACCGTTGCGGTCGCTTAGTATGACTTCGCAGATTATGTTCCTATCCGCGGGGGTCGCATTCTGATATAGTGCAAAAACGCTTTTTTAATTAGTTTTAGGGGGATATGAGGGAAAGGGCGAAGAAAAATACTGCATAGAGATTAACGAGACAGACTTCCGATTGGTTAATCTGAGCAGGGAAGGACGATGGTGGATAGCAAAGCCACGATAACAGATTGTTCACACGCACAGTAGAAAACACAGAATGTAATCAGTTATGCCTCACCGGCATGTACTGTGCAGCTTCGGGACGTTGAACCTGTCATTGTTTTAATTTCAGGACATCTGCTGGCAAAAGAAAAAAAAATATTTGGTGCCTATGTTAAACAAGCCCCGACACAGTTTCCTAAGTATATACCGCTTACTTTGGATGGTATACGTGTGCGCAGGCTTCGTACGCTGTTACTGTAGTTACACCATTTATGTCATATTTCGCTGAATGCTCTCTCAGCGTTAAGACAAGTAACTTGTCTTTGCCTCATTTACCTTGTTAAACTTGTGCTCGCCACCTGGCTTTTTAGCTTTTTTTTCTTATTAGTGACTGCTTATATCTTGACTGAGTATTCGTTAAGTACCAGCGCAGCCCTAGCCCTTTTGTTTATTATTTTTCTCGTGCTCGTTAGGACAGGCAGGTAGAATTGTCTTTTGTCTTTCAGCTGACGAGTTCCCAGGCGCTCGTTCTGCGGACAAGCATCGGTTATCACTGCGAGGCGCTCGGTGGGCATTAAGGCGCTCTCTTCGCAGGAAAGCTCCCGCCTCCTCATCTGCTGCCGGCTCATTCTCTGGAAATCATGATTCTTTCTGTCGACAGCGGTTGCATCACGATTGATAATAGGCTCTGCGGCGCCCTCAGCCATGTTCAGTGAACCCGTTACATAACTTTTTGCTGGGCTTCAACTTTTTACATATGCGAGGGGTAAACAAAGTAGGGCCTTTGTATGCTGGGCGCGTACGTCGCACGATACCTGTTTCAAAGCTGACGCTCAGGAAAAAATTATAATGTACGTATGCAGCGCCTAGCGCCTGCTCGCGCACAAACGCACACACACACATGCGCACACACACTCACCTCGTGGGAACGGTATACTCACGGGGCTTTCCCCCCTCCTGCGCACTCGCACCGTCGATCACGACCTTGGGCGTCAATTACCCCTTGCTGGGGTGAATCCGACGGGGCACGGGAGGGAAATATAGCCGCGGGGTTCGAACCCGTTTCTTTCTTTCGCAACCCATTCGACGATCCCACGCGTGCGTGCGCGCGCGGTACAGGGAGTTGGAACCCTACGCGTTTCTCACACTGCCTACGTAAGAATGGGTCTCTCAGCGCGACCAGAAAATCTAGTGACTTCACTGCAACTTTTTTCCTGCGCTGGGCTTCGCCAGTGTGCTTTCGCTTTCCGGCTCCTTGGTGCTCGGCGCCAGATCGGGGTCCCTGGTTCCCTCTCTCTCCTACGCCAGCGTCGCCACCGCCGGGCCATTGTTGCGCTTCCCTAATGCTGGCAACTCGGCATCGTTGCGTGCGCGGGGCAAATTATGCCCGCGGCCGCGCTTGCTCACGCTCCCTCTCCTTCGGGGCTCGTTGTTCTTGGCGCTCCGCACTCCTTCCGTCTCTCTTGGCGTCGTCATCGTTTTTTTCCTTCTTCTTTCCTTCCCTTCTTCTTCACATCGAGAAAGCAGAATCAAGGGCAGCATCCCCGTCGGTCCGCCGGAGGTGCTTGTGCCCCCCTTGCCTTTTGTTCTTCGGAAACTTGGCGCCATCTGTCGAGCAGGGCGCAGCCATCTTTGTATTCCTTTACGGTACACGTCTTGCTCGTATATACGTATACTATATACGTGCACGCACAATGGGATACTGCGTGTTTGCGTGCGCGATGTGCTTCATTTCTTTCACAACGAGGGAGCGTCCTCTTTGCATGCGTAGCCGGTGACGCTTCTTATCCCTTAGTATATGGCATCTGTTTAATCGTTTCTTCTTTTTTTCTTCTCGCCCCACGCGTATAGCGTAGCCCCGTGTTTGCGCACCGTGCGTATATAGTACGTCTTTCTGCGACGCTCGCGCTCGTAGAAGCGGACGTGTGAATGGCGCGGAAGGGATCCAAACCGGTTACCTATATAGTAGTTTCTCGACGTGTGTGTGTGTACACACGTTGTGCACACACGCACGGATGCCGCTGCCGTGAGAAAAGTGTCGCGTCATGGCTCCTGCAGCAGCGCCTCTGGTGTTTCTGCGCACTGTGGGGCTTTCTAATCTCGCGAACTGTCCGCGTGCTGCCAGGACTTGCGGGACTATTGACCAGATCAACTGTGCGAGCATACACTGTTTTATTTTTCGGTCATGATCCATCGCTATTGCATTATGACTGCTGCTACGCGTGGGGGAAGAAGGGAGATGGGTGCTGAGCTTTTTCGCAGCTTCGCGCGTCTTTGGCGGCATATACGTAATTTTTCTAAGCAGAGGCCACTAGTAGACGTTAACCAATTCCTCGCGACTAGAGTAAGACCTACATATAATTCATAAAGCATGGGGAGAGTGGTTCGTACGTAGGTCAAGAACGATTAGCAACGGAATGCACGTTGCTTTGGCCGTGCGTGCAAAACATGCCGCGCGTTCTTTTACAAACCAACGAACGATGTAGCATCGGTAGGCCCGGCCGAATGGAGAATGCTATACCTGGCACATCCCACGCGTGGAAAGAGGAAGTGGAACGACAGGGCAACCTTTTTAGAGACTTAGAACGTGTAAACAGTGTAAGCTAACCGAACAAGGAAAAGAGGCAGCTTAGGTTAAGTTAGGCTAGCGGAGGCTTGAAACGAATGCAGAGGCTCACGTGTATGCAAGGAGGCATTCTTGAGCACCCCGTTCATGGCTTTTACACGTCTCCCTCCCGGTCCAAGTTGAGAGGTAGGTACGCGGCTTGGCGGCTATTAATCGTCGGATCTGCGTAACAGGAAGTGAAGGATCGGCGCCTCCTGCATGTTTCCTTCCCCCCCCCCCCCCCCCCCCCCCCATTTTCTCCTCCTAATATATCCGCGGAAGGAGTGAGTGCTCGAGGCCCTTGAGCGATGGGCGCAGTTCTTCCAGCGAGGAAGTCCGCCCCTCGAGTCTTTCGTGTATAGGAAGTGCACCCAGCGAGCGAGTGGCCCCACGAAGATCAGCGGGATGCCGCTGCCGCCGGCCGGATGAACCGCGAGACAGTTTGGACGCGAACGAGCACCGGAGGGCCGCCCTGCGTTCCTCTTCCTGCGGCGGTTTGAAAATGCTCGGCGCATGGGAATCGCTGCGACGCGGGGTCCCGCCGCGCTGACTGATGCGGGTCCCGGATTCACGCGGGACGTCCGGATGCTGCAGGCCGCCTACATTATATAGGCGAGTCCTGCAGCGACGCGAGACGGGAATCCTAGCTTTGTGTCCCACACGCTGCGCGTCGCTCGTTTTTAAGCGCTTGGCAGCATCTCTATACTTCCGCGGGATGCGAGAGAAAGTGCGGTTCATGCGGGAAAGACGCCTTACAAGAGCACATGGTCTGTAGTGTCAGTCAAGCTAACGCCACCATGACATAGTCTAGGTGATGTCGCTCAGGCCGACACTGCTATGTTTTCTCATCCCCTCTTTCCTGTACAGGGTAGCCAAACGGACGTCCGTCTGGTTACAGCCATCCCTGCCTGTCCTTGTTTCTCTCTTTCTCTTATTCGACATCCAGAGGTATTGCAGTTTTTAAAGCCTTGTGTTCTTTTTGGCTGATTACATGCAAAATCAGCTCATTTTATTGAGCGTAGGCGGTGCTTTACTTCGTTGTTTTGTGAGGATCACGCAAGTAAACTGCCACTACCAGTAGACGCAGAGCTCTCTGCGCTGCGAGTCGCACCATTCACAACTTCGTATACTATGCAAAAGAACAGGGGCCAAATTCACAAAGCTTTTCGGTCGTAAGTGATATTTGCCATTGGTAGGCCTCCTTCGCTAATACGTCCAGCGTCAGGATTGGATGAAATTCTCTCTTACGAACAGTTATATCGTAAGTCTTTTTTGTGAATACGGGCCTTTGTGTGTCCGTCAGCGCTCGCGTGCAGAATGTATTGCCTCAAAAGGTAGCTGTAACCGTAATACGTTTGGGACCAGTGGTGCACGTGTCCAGGTTGTCCTTTTTTTTTTTTCCCTCGCCATGACGGCTCTCTTCCGGAAATGTTTGGTTTTTCACTTGCGCTTCTTTTGTAGGGGGAATTTGTGTTGTTTTTTTTTTTTTTTTTTTTTTTGCGTAGCAACGTTGCAGGGATGAAACTGTATCGAAGCCACAATGGCAAGACAGCCCGGCCTGACCCTTACCCCGTAAGGCTGTGCCGCGAATGATCGATGGGAATATTATGCTGTCCTGTATATACGCGTGTGAGGTCATATGTCAGCAAAGAAGCTCGTCGGTGCGAAAGTCGCTCGGCGGATGTTTGCTTCTCCTATGTGACGGCTTGCTCAAATAAACAGCGAAGGACAGATGGCTATATATCTGCGTACGGCACATAAGGAGAGGCGGGTAGACTGATGGGCATGCGCGCAGGAACTGTCGTGTGACGTATACGCGTGTACGTCAGCGCTGTACGTCATTTATACGGCAACATTAATCCTGACAAACGATGAGGTTGCCTTTCGTGTACGGCTGTGTGTAAGCTGCCGCGCGGGCTCAGAATTAACGGACTCCGATGCACGGTTCCGCGCACGTACGGCCGGGAAATGCCAGTCAAGTTTTGCGACGCGTGTGTGTGTCTGTACGTGTGTGCCGCTCCGAACCAGGCGCGATTTTCTGCATTTCTGTATATCGCTCTTTTGTCACCGCTTTGCGGGCCTCCCGTTCTTTTTCGGAAGAACACTATTTATATCCGGTATATTGGGCCAGCTGTCTAAAGGGAAACCCGCTGTGTGTTGGCGGGACCGTGCGGAAGGGCACAGGGAGGTTTTCCAACCCTCGCCGGAAGAGGATGCACGCAGGGAAAGTTTTTTGGGAGGGCACTTCCGACTTCCGGTTGCACGTGCGGCGGCGAGCGACGCGCCTCGTCGCGTCCCTTGCCCGGTGCACGTGTGTATGCAGAGGAACCGTTCTCTAAAGGATGCTCCTGCGCGTGGGATTGGACCGGTAAGGGCTTTCTTTTTTAGCCGCTAATTAGACGGATTAGCCGGCGTGTGACACGACCTACCTTGAGGAGGCGCACCTTTTACGTGCTGCCGAGATTGCAGTGCCTCTTTAGTTTCGCCTAGTTTCTTTTTTTTTTTCCTCTTTTCTGATTTTTTTAAAGTTTTTTTTTTTTTTTTTTTTTTTTTTTGTCTTGGAGACGTGATCTATGCTCTCTCTCTCTCTCTCTCTCTCTCTCTTTGTTTTTAACTGGTGGCGTCGGAGAGAGCTTCCTGCTGTTCTTTCATAGTCGTTGCCATGGTTTAATCTGTGCGTACAACCACGTTCTCGAGCCTCATTAAGCTCATGTTTTTGCTCACTTGCGCTCTTTGGACTACACGCTGCCGCGATAATTAGTCTTCCCTGGGTGTATTTTTGGGAGGGCAGCCTTGTTCATCTATCTTGGTGTTGAAGCAGAGCGAACGGGGTTTAGAAGTTGGTGCGTACTGGTCTGGGGAGGTCATGGTCTGGAGAGGTCATGGTCTGGAGGGGTTATAGTACGGAACTATAACCTCTCCAGCTTTCATTAGAGCCAACATCTCTTGCTCTCTTGACTGTGTATTATTTGTGCTATCTTGGGCTTTCTGGTTATCTGTAGTTTGTTTCTTCATACTACAATGTTCTGGCAGTTTTTTTTTTTTTTTTTGTCTGCCTGCTCTTTGAGCACGCTTTGTACTCTGGGAAGGTGTATATTTGCAAGTTGCTTAACGTTTCTTCAGAGTTTGCATCGTAGTCTATTGTGCCGATCGAGTACCGCACATTAGGTTGAATCATTTCGTTCATGCACACTTGGGCAGAAGAGCCGCGTCTTGGTTCTCGCATGCGTGGCACGATGGGACCGCAGAACAACCCTCGTCGTTGCATACAGCCATGTCGCTATTATTATTATTATTATTATTATTATTATTATTATTATTATTATTATTATTATTATTATTATTATTATCTTGTCATTCGTGTTTTAACAACGTATACGTGATACTGACATAGCGTAAAACGGGAGCCTTCCTTGGTGTTTTCTAATCCATAGTGTGATCGTAACAGTAGTATCAGGTAGCGACACCTCGTTCAACAAAATATTTATGTTTTGAGGGCTAGAGTGAATACAAACGCCGTCTCGACCGAAGTAAATTTCCTTGCGAGACGTTCTAGTATCTTAGATGTCAGTAAAATACATTATGACGTAACTATTCTATTCCGTTTCTGTTCCTCTCCCCTCTTGGTCAGTGTCCCGATTGGCGCTTCGCCTGCGTTATCCCCGGAATCGCCCGATCATGAGTAGTGAATGACACGAAAGGAATAGAATAGAGCGAAAAGAATCCTTACATAGTATACCGGCCCTGAAACGAAAGCCAGTCCACATCTCTGTTTTCTTGCAGTCTAATTTCATTCGGATCGCAACGTGTCGCAAATTGAGTCTCAGCGTGGCTTCCCAATCGCTATAGGCCACGGTGAAATCAACAGCGTGGCCAAAAAAAAAAAGCACGGTCATTTCTCTCCTCCATCCGCTTCTACCTCGCACAGTTTCTATGCTACGGGCCTTCTATTCGTGGCCAGGAAAGTGTCGAGTACGTAAGGAAAAGCCTGTAGGCTCATTGGCTTGGGCCAGTTCTCTGGTTCGGAGCGCGTTCGTCATCGATTCACAACGAGTCAAGAGAAATGGCGAATACTATACGTGACACGGCGATTCAAACGCAAAGTGAACCTAAGCCCAATCGATATCGAGGCGCGTATAACCTGGTCAGGCCAACCCCTCTTTGTTTACTCCATTATTATTTTTTGGAAGGGGGGGGGGGGGGGATGGGTGCATTCGTGAATTCTCCCAGGCGCGCCGTTGCCATCAGATCAGCAGCGAATTTCTTCTTCGGCACGGTTATGACTGCGGTTGGTGGCGGTGCAGGCCAATAGTGGTGCGCGTTACCTTACTGCTTACCACCGGTCTGATCGCGTATGCGTAATGCACAAACGCGGGCGCCCTCGAACGCGCAGACCATTTTGCCTCGCCGGTTTCGCAGGGGCAAGGTTCCCGAGCTGCCGGCCGCATGCTCCCGCGGCGGGTGGGGAAGCGCGAAAACGTGATTTGCATAGCCTTCGAGACACCACCGCCGCCGCGACCGAGACGACCGCCATTCTCACCACTGCATGCATCGTGCACTATATTATGTGCCTCGCTGGCACACACACACATGCATACCGCACGCACCACGAGCGAGTGCGCTGAGGCTGAGAAACCATTTGCGCGAACTCTCGGCAGAAACAGCAGCAGCATGAGTCAAGAACCGTCTCCGTATAGTCGTGCGTTTGCTTTTTCGTACGCATATTAGACTTGGCTGATGCTTGCCGTACCTGTCGTGCGCTTTACTTTCTTTCTTCGGTCGGTTAGTTCGCATCTTTATTTTTTACTGTTTCCAGCTTCTCCCCCATTCTTCTTTCTATCGCCGGCGTGAGCGGCGTCACACACCGCGCCTAGCTGTGAGGCTGCTTGCCCGCTTGTCCGGAGAGCGTGCGCCTGCCGACGATCGCGCATTCGATGCGTGTAGCGGCGGTCGTGTCCGACAAGTTGTAAATTCCGAAAAAGCGCGCATTACCTGTTCGCCCGCCGTTTCTCCGATCGGGTTTGTTTTCCTTCCGTTCTTTTTTCTGTACTCCCTCCCCATTTCTCTTCTATTTTGTTTCGAAACCAGTCGGCGACAACTGCTTTCGCGACTTCTCGCTTTTTTTCTTCGTTATGTTTCTCCGTGAATCGCGGACTGGCTGCTTACTTACCCCTTTCTTGGCCTCCTTTTAGTAATTTGCCTGTTTCGACTTGCTTGCGACTGGGACGGCGACGGCGCCTCTCGAGGTCGCGATGATAACGTTTTTAATGCGGGGCGATAAAACGGGGTCCAGCGCAGAATCGATCTTCGACGCAAACTGGTCTCTCTCGCCTTGTGCATATAAGCGAGCGCCCCCACCCCCCATCTTCCTTCTCTTTTTCTCGTCTCATATCTCTAGTGGGAGTTCGCCGCGTAGCACAGGGTATATAACGCCCCGTGTCCCTGTCGATTCCAGATAGGCAGAAAAATTTGTCGCCATCGTTGTGCTCGGGCCGGCTGTTATATTGCTGTCGTCCCGTTATAACGGGACGACAGCAATATAACAGCCGGCGGATATAATATAACAGCTTCAGGCGGATCGGTATACCGATCCGCCTGAAGTCATGGGCGTCGCGCGATGTTTTCGTGAAGAAGCGAGTGATACACACGCGGGTTTCGTTATCTCATAGGGGCGTGTGTGCATTCTCGAACCGCTTGCCGCTGTCGTTGGAGTGATGTAGTGGCCACTTCGAAGCGCTGTTGTTGAGCTCGACAGAGCCGCTTGCTGACTTTATGTATTGCAGGAACCTGGTGTGGAAGAAATGCCGAGAAAAAGAAGGGGATGAGGGGGGGGGGGGGGGAGTAGTAGCAGTTTAGGAGCAGCCGAGCGCTGTGTACTCAGTGCTTACGGCATTTAGAGAGAGGTCTTGTTGTCTACGTTGTTTATTTTTCTCTAGTTAAGGGCGCGCGTGCACAATGTTCAGCAGATATATGAACCGCTCGTGACCTTCCGAAAGAAACTATAATCTAGGACGCCTCTTGAATGCTAACAACATTTCTGCTTGCTGTCTTCAAGCTGGCGGCCAGTCTTCGTTCGAAATAACACGAAAACTGTAGTCCACCAGCGTTTACGCACTAATAGAAGCTCGTGCAAAGCGCTAGTCCGTCTGTTCCCACCTCTTCAGTGTTCACGTTCTCCGGCAATGAACTTTTAAAACTGCGATTGCCGCCTTCGAAACCAAGAGCATCCCGGCTTGCCTTACACGAGAAGGAAGCAGGTAGGTTTAGTTACACGTCATGCGTTGTGCGCGGCGGCGTTCGAGGTAACGGGTTGCGCTTGGAAGAAGCCAACCATGCAGGTATCCTGAAACCTGGCGCACGGTCATGAATACTTCCTCGAGCTGCCACAGCAAAGGGGAAGAATTGAATTTAATTAGTTTCTGTAATTAAGGCCTGAGCTCGTTTTTTTCGTAATAATGAAAAATATATGAACAGTTCATTTCTTTCTCTTCATCGCTCTCCCTTCCTGTGTGTGTGTGTGCTGTGCGCGTTTTCTATTCGCCTCTTTTTCTTTTTCTTTTTTTTTTTTTGTAAGTTCGCTTACGATATCTTCGCTTCTTTTCCTTCTCTTTTCTAATCCTTCTTGCTCAATCCGCTTCCACGTCCTTTTCGAATTCTTCTCCTCCTCGCTACAGAAAAGAAATCTAGTTGTATACGGTGCCGGCGCTGCAAACGTTTCGCAAACTGTACAACGCGACCGCGGCAGGCATGTAGAAAGCGCCAATCTCTTCGTTATTTTATTTCCCCGAAAGGGGATATACACGCCTGCTGCCGCCATGGTGGGCCTTCATCGTCGTCGTCGTCTTCTCGCGAGTATAGTCGCACGACGAGTTTGCTTCGCTGGCGCACGAACACGAAGAAAAGAAAAAGAAAAGGACTTAACCCGAGTTACAAGAAGGAGCGAGCTTCCGCGCATGCAGCGAATCTGCGCGGCGGCGGCGGCCGATCGTTGGGCGTGCCCACGATTCGTGGTCGGCGTGGGGACGAGTCGCGCATGCTGAGTTGCTTGCCGCTGCCGCCCCTCCGGTTGCTTGCTGCTGCTCGGCGAAGACGACGTATCTGCCGCGGCCTGGCCTCTCCCGTCCTCTCCGGAGGCCGGCCTGAGCTGCCGCCCGCCTTGCCCCGGCCGGGCCGCTTATACGTCGCTGCTTTTGCCCGGTGTGTTGTTGCCTGAGCGCGCCGGCGCCAGGCCTTGCGGCACCTTTTCTATAGCGGCCGCGCGGCACAGCCGCATATCAAACGCATCTCTCGCTCGTTTCGAGGAAAACTACGGAGGGGAGTGCAATCGAGCGCGCGTTATATGCGTCGGATTCCTCTGCGCTGGCAGGTAGCGGCGGCGTACACGCGCGCCGGTTGGCCCTTCTCCTCTGCTTCCTCCCCCCCCCCCCCCCCCCCGTTTTTTTTTTTTTTTCATTGCTTTTAATCTGGCTACTTTTGTTTTCTCTTTCTGTACGCATTGGCCTTGGCTTCGAGAAATGCTAGAACTACCAGCACTGGAATGTTAAGTGGTCGCTATATGAGGCTCGGAGTGTATGAACGTGGCTGCAAAAATGGTGCCTTAGCCTGGCGATGAGGCACTGTTCAAAACCGTATGTTTTGGAACCTTGGAGCTACGTTCTCTTCCGGGACGTTGGTTTTTCTTTCTGTTTCAGAAGTGCGCTCATCATGTCGCCGTCGTAATGGAGGCCTGGTTGTTTATCTGCCTATACATGATGTAGCTTTTGCATGGAAAGCTAGAGACAGCCGCACAAAGGACTAAGCCCAGTTAAAGCCACGACCGTGTTTGCTGTATTTCACCGTTTTTCTACCTTTTGTGTGTGCGTGTGTGTGTGGCGCACACACACACACACACGCACTCGCGCAAGAAACTCGCGCAGCTCTCGTTTCTTCTGCTTCTTTGTGGGCAGATATCGACGACTCGTATATAGATATGCCCACCTCGATTTCTGGTTTCTTCGACTGTTGTGTTCGAGGGAGGCAAGAGTAAATTTCGCGGTTGGTCGATTTGTCGAGGCTCGTATTGTTTATGCGGTAACTGCGTGGCAGGTTAATCCTGATTATGTGCTCAATATTAGGTATGTATAGGTGGCCAATGCCGTACACACGCCTTGACACAGAAAACTGAGCCGCGTAGTTATGTCGTTCGCCATTATTACTGTATATTAAATAATACACTTAAGCTACAGTAACAAAGCAAAGCTATGGTAGGCCATGACTAGGGTTCACTGTGACTGTGGTTATATACGCGTAGTCTGGTCGCAAGATATAAAGTGTACATCCTTGAGGCAAATTGAGCAATTAAAGGAAGGAAAGTAAGGGGGGGGGGGGGGATCAGGCAGCCATACATTGTCATTTAGCTTATTTAACTTAAGGTTCTCTCTCTCTCTCTCTTTCATATATAATTCGCTATGTCGACGCTCTTATTCGCAACGCGGCAATCGGAGCAGTTCATTCTCCCAAGTATAGAGCTAATCAACTGACAGTGACAGCAGCGTTGTCCTCGTGCATGTGCTCGATGAAATGTGTAAACGGGGAACGTCTCCTCCTTATACGTGCTCTCTTTGCTCCCAATACCTTATTACCTAACTTCTCGCCGCGCAATCATATACGACGACGCCTGCGAGAAATCGGCTTCTCCGGCGTGCGCACACGCGCCGTGAGAAAAAGAAAGCCACTGCGGCCGAGCGGAGGCCTCGCGGTGCGATTAAATGCCGCGCGGCTTCCCTCGAAAAAAAATCTGTACATATCTCCTCCGAAGTGCGCGGCTCGCGGCGCCCTAGACGCCGAGTGGTCCGGGCCCACGTTGCACGCGCTCTTCAACTATACGGCTCGTTGATTTCCCACGCTCACCCCCCTCCCCCTTTCGTCCTGGCTCGCGGCTTCCGCAGATGTCCGTCCGCCGCTGCTGCGGGATTTGGGCAACAACTCCGTGTCCGATAAGATCGGGTCGTCGTTCTCCGGCCGGGCTGTACACGCACACAGTGTTTGTTTGTTTGTTTGTTTGTTTGTTTGTTTGTTTGTTTGCTTGCTTGCTTGCTTGTTCCTCTTTCCGTTCTTCCACGCCCCTCGTCTCTTTTCTATACGGATTATTCAATTTGCCCCTCTAGCGTTACCCTTCGTCGTTGTTTGCATCCCGCATTCGTTCCCCGTCATTGCTCGTGGCACAAATCGCCGCCGGCCTCTTTTTTTTCCGCGTAGTCGTCGTCCACCTCCGCCTTTGTTTTCTTTCGTGTTTTTACCACTTAGCGCTGGTTCCGCTATGTGGTCGCTAGCCTGTGTCCGCCGCGGTCGACCTTGGGTCCTTTCCTCACCCCCCCCTCCCCCCGGCCGGCCCTCCGCCCTTGTTGACAGCCGTGCCGGAAGAGTCCCGATTCTCGTGCGGCCCGGCTCGAGTGTAGCGTTAGACTTGGTCGCAGCTGCGCTGCCTTCTTACGGTATATAACTCGTTCATCTGGGTCGCGTGGAAGAAAGAGCGTGAATTGTTGCATGCTGCTTCGGAAGAAGCTTATTTTCGGCCGCGGTGGTCAGACTTCCGGTCTCCGTCGCTGGACAATTTGCTTCGTTGCGCGAAACGTATCGCGTATAATAAGCCTTGCATGCCTGCGCCTCTGTTTTCGCAATGCAGTAAAACTCGGTTGTTCCCCTCGTCTCGTTTTCGGGCTCATTTGCTGACCTCTTGTTTGGTGCTCACTCGGGCCGTCGTAAGGATAAACGCTTAAAAGAATAATAATGATGCCGTGTGATTGAGTGATGGAGGACAGAGATTAGTGCACATAACTTCGCGTGGTAGAAGACAAGACCAATGACGTCTTTGCTGATGACTATTTGATGGCATCATCTTTGAAACGGGACAGTAACAAATAGTCACCTAGCCTGCTTGAGTTACTCAGGTATGCTATACATGCCTTTCATTATAGTATTTTTGAAGAACTTGAGAGGCGCCTCCCTCGGCTGCTGGGAGAACTACTGCCTGTGGCGCAGGACGACCGTTCGCGCGCTCGGAACGACCAGTGGTCCGAGCTGGCCTGGTTTCGCTGGAGAAAGATTACACCTTGGATGTTTGTGATCCCGGTGTCTTTCGTGGCCTTGGCTGAACCCCGGAACCTACGTCCACACATGCTCAAATAACGACGTATTTCATGACCCCACCTTCTTACACGCGTGTTGTAACAGTTAGCGGCGAGTGTCATCGTACCGATGCATGACGCCTGCAAAAAGAGAAGCGCAACATCGCCGCACAATGCGGGTTGTGAAAGGTCGTGCGTTACACTATATACGTACTTCCGCTACAGACATTTAGCGCTGTTTCCTGAAGCCGCGAGTATCCGAAAAAGTTTAGGGCTCGCCGACTCGTCGCCGGTCGGGGCCGTCGTTTCCTCCCAGGCGCGCGGTGAGCGGACGGACACGGCGATCGCGCAAGCGGCACCGTGAGTGCGGTCCGTGGGAAAGGCGAAACTCGACACCCAGTCGGTCGCCTTCCTTGCTCCGCGGTGCGCGCACCCTCTCTCTCTCTGTCTCGGCGGCAACCTTGTCTTCCTTAAGACAAGGGAGGGCGAAAGATATACGCCGTCAAAAACACAGCAGGCTTGCCGCCGGCGTTTCTTTTACTGTGTGAACTCGGGGAGAAAGAGAAATGCGAAGAGGAGAAGAAAAAGCTCGTCGCCAGAATAGTGCTATGCCAGGAGAAGCTTCTGTGCACACGTTGTCCCGATCTCCTGTATTTTTGCCCCCTTTTTTTTACGTTTTGTCTCTTTCTCCTTGTCTCCGTGTCTGGGCTTTCGATTTCGACTCTGCAGCGGGGCTCGGTTTCGTAGCGTTGCGCAGTTTCGGCTGATTTAGGACGTTTTTTCCCACGTCTTGTGCCGTGCAAGCCGACTTGCCCTCCAGCCCCTACCCCTTATGTTCTTCTTTTCTGTCTCTCTTTGCGGCTCCCTTCGCGCTTCATTTACACGTTGTCCCGCGCTCGCCTATATAATGCCTTCTCGTTCTTTTCGTCGATAAAGAAATCTCTTCTGTTTGCACGAATCGTGTCGAAATAGGTCCGCCTTACGTGCCGCATGCGCGCTTTCGCGCCTTCAACGGTAAACTTAGGACACCGCGATCTGATGCGGTATCTCATTTGCTTGAACGTTATAAACGAAGCGAGCAAGGCAACGCATGGTCTCTTTAGTCCTCCTCCTCTCCACTTTCTTCGATCTCTCTCTCTCTTTCTCTCTCTGTTTTGCTGTCGTGGTCTTACATCTGTTAGTCGCGGAAAAGTTATGCAGATAATAAGTTAATGAACTCAATTTAGCCTCATCCACTTTCCTGTCAATTTGTACGTGGCTTCGTCACTGCTTTAGTATCTGCGCTTAATTAATTCGGTCACTTACATGACAGCGCTGCTCCATATTTTCTACACTGCCGGATTCAGCGGCCTGAGTTCAAAGTTTACAACACTTGAAGAACGCATTTTCTTGATCTGTTTGCCAACTTTTATGGCCATATTACTCGTCCGTGCATGTGTGCGGGCGAGCGAGCGAGCGAGTGAGAGAGAGATACATTGTTCCGACCTATTGTAAATAACCAGAGGGTTACTTTACAAGAAAGAAAAGAAGACGAAAAAGAAAGTAGCACGAACTGACGAGAGCTCGCGAACGTTTGCTGATATATTATGGAGGGTGGGCGTCCCGTTTAAAGAAAAGGTCCGTCACCCAACACACCACAGAATGAAACGTATTTTCCGGCGGTCTCACTCTCAGCACGCGATGTACCATCTCGAGGCCCGAGTTTTCTGTTTTTGTTTCTTTTCTTTTTTTCCAAATCTGGGACGCGAAGTCCTTCACGCGAAGGGGCGTCGCCGAACTTACGCCCAACGCGGAACCAGATGGAACGGCCGCGGCGACGTGTTCGTTTTCGGCCGCCTCACGCACGAGATGCGCAGCGCAGCGGGATACGCTTGTTCGTGCCGTACACCCGGCCTTCCTCGCTCGTAATGAGCTGCGAGGCGCGTTGACGAACGTCGCGACATCTCCTCACACGCGGTTGTGTCATCGCTTTGATTTGGAGTGTCGCGTTCGCGCGCGCGCGCCCGCGCTCTTTCTTCTCCCCTTACCTCCCCCTCCTCCTCCCCCTCTAAATGATTCGTCGGTGAACGAGGTCAAACATGGGGTTCCCGCACGTCCCCACGAGGCATTCGATTCTGTATGCCTCCTCTATCCACCTTCTCGTCCATACTCTATAGGCACTCCATGTGTTGGTATAGCGCTTCCTTTCGGTCTACGGTTCGCTTTCAAGTACGCGTCGTTACTCGTCGTCATCGGTATCCGGCGCTGTCGACGACGGCTGCGCGAATGGCAATTCCGCGTGCGAGGGAGGTGATTGCTCGCGCCCGCGCCGCTTCCTTCTCCTTGACGCGGCGGCCCGCGGCGTTACGTGATTGATGAAGACGTGCTGTGCTGCCGCTGCTCGGGCGGAGGAAGGATCCCTGTGGTCACAATGAGAACGGGTGCGGCTTGAGTGGTTGTACGGACCGTGTAGCTATACAATTTGCATCCTATACACACACGCAGGCGCATGCAGTGCTTCAGCGCTGTTTCGCTATGCATCGGGCAACTCGACAGCTCTCTCTCCTCCGCAAGAGCCAATCTTCGGCACCCGGTATACCGTCGCGATGTCGGCATGCAGTCGAGGCGATGCGGCGGCGATGCGTGGCCGTAATTCCTCCAAAGCAGGCTTTCCAAAGTTTTCAACCTTCCCACACGACGGGAAGAGAAAAAAAAGAAGAAAAAAAAAAAAGGGGGGGGGGGGGAGAGAAGTTGAGGGTGGTCGGTAATGTCCCGCATTCTTATTATGCCGGATCGTCGACTTTCTGCTTCGCTGCGTATGGGCCATTTTCGACTCGTTCGCGAGAATCTGGCGGCCCGCTATATGCTTCGGTGCTTGAGGTTTATGCATAGACTCCGCCAGCGTTATTCAGCGAGGAAAAATAATCGCGCCGCCTATAAAAGTGATGGAGTGTCGACCTGCCGAAGGCGTCGCGTTTCTGGTCATGGCTGCATGCAGAGCTTGCGATATCATGGGCCGTGTGCTTGGATTACTCAGTATCGGTCTCTTTTATAACACCTCTCACATTGTAAACGCTTACGGGATTCCTCTTCTCACGCGGTCCTTGAGTTTACACTTGCATTGGTACTTCGACTGGATGCACGCACGTTGGCTCATTACAGTTACGTGGCTCGATTAATGTGCGTGTGCTGTTGCAGCAAAACCGCGTGTTTCTAGCATGGCCGTTTCTTTCTCTCAACTCTGAATGCACTGGGCTTCGGCCAGCAAGCATCAAAAGTTTGGCATACCTGACTGCAAGGGGCCAGTTGACGCGCCCAAACCGTTTGGCAAGATGCATGTAAACTCGGTCGGGTCGGCCTTGGTCATCTCGACTTAGGACTTGACCCGCTCGCATCCAGTTCACGTAAACGAAGCTTCACTCCTAGTAGCTCTGAGACCTGAGGTCACTACCACCACCGCCAATTTGTGTTACCTCCCCGACTCCCAGGTTCTGGCGTTCCAGACAAAATGGCGGTGGCTAACAATGGGGCACGAGGAACCGGTAAAACATGCCACGTGCACAGAGCGAGTCGCTTTGTCCACGGATATAATATTGGGCTACGGTGACGATCGCTTGTGCTGCAACATTACGCATCACAAAAGTACGCGTGCCGGCCGACAGTCGTCGCCGCGCTCGGTGAAGCAACCGCACGTCGCCGGCGTTCAACCAGAAGCCGCATCAACGTCACGGCGTTCTCCAGCGTTATAGCAGTCAACTGTGCGAAGTGCTGCGGCGTGCACTTCGCCCGGATAGTTGCGTGCAGTCTCTGAAACTTCTCGGTTCGTTCACGAGAGCAAGACAAGCACTATCCTGCCGGCATTTTACGCGAGTGTCGCATCGAACCGTGCAGTACGACTTTTCCAATAGCGACTCCCCCCCTCTTGTTTTGTGCACAAATATCCGTCAGGCTACGGGTCCGGTTGAGCGAGCACGGTACCGTACATCCTGGTACAGCTAGGCTGCTGTCCTGTTTAACGGGTCCGATATATTTCGCATGCTGACCCAACTCTTGACGACCATCTGTGGCGCTAATGATTTGTTGGGAGTGCTTTAACGTAAACGTCCAACGGGATTATTCGATGTTTTATTGCTACTGTCGGCGGCGTTATTCATCGCTGATTTATGGTTGGTATACTTGTTCGGCGTGTGCCTCATCAGGCTTCCCTTTAATGCTGCCTCGAATGCCTTGCGCGTTTTCGAATTAGTCGCCGCTATACCCAAAGCGCGGAGCGGTATGCACGCTGTACGGAACTTGCGTGGCCCCGCCAAGAGAAGCGTGCGGGTGGGAGGGGGGTGCGACATCAGTAGCCGAGGCAGCAGCAGCTACCTGCTTCTGGTTGTGTCTCCAGGCGCGGCGTGCCGCCTGGTCGTCCTGGCGTGACGGGCGTTGGCCTGTCGACGGCGACGCGCCCGCCGCCACGCTGTTCAGCGGGGTGGTGGGAGGGGGGGGGGGGGGATACCAAAACCTTATGCATGCATCCACGGAGGAGAGCGGGAGGAGGCAGGGCAGCCAGTGGCACGGCGACGACGACGAGGAGTGCTTCTTGGCGGGGCCACGGTGGTTCTTTCGGCGCCCGTCCTTGAGCGTGCCCCTGCGCGGAGTTGCTTGCTTTTTGTTGTTGTTTTTTCTTAATGCTACCACGGTCTTCTTCAGGCTTCTTCGTGATACGGCGCGCGACAAGCCGTTTCGTCACCTATGCACACGCTGCTGAGATGTGATCGGGCGCTCATGCGTGTACGTGCGGAAGCAAAACACGGCCTTCGTTCGACGACGTTGTATTAAAGGGACGCTGTCATCACTGCCCTTCTCAGTTTTTTTATGTGCCTGTAACCTGCTGCTACAGTTGTTGTTTTTTAATATATTTATTTTTCTGCCACGCGTGGAAAATTGGCTATATGATGGTTGCTTATCACGAACCGGGTGAAGTAATTTCACTCTTTTTTTGTTGCTATATACAGGCTACCCGTGTCCTTTGTGTCGACTCAGGTCGTCGCGCTTGCACCAGGTATCTATCGGCGGCTGACGGTGTTGATGCAGATGGGTGTTTATTATGTGAGAAACATCTGCATCGTGGTTACCAACCATATGGCTGAAAAGAAACCAGCCGCACGGGGACAACAAATCACAGGGTCGACGCTGGACTCCTGTACATTTTGCTCGGAACAGTGCCAGGAAACACGGGGTACAAAAATTCATTTACAAAAAAATAAATACACCGTAGGTCAGCGACACTGCTATAAATGCTACTTAATTCAGCACGAGGTTTATGAAAAGCTGTCCAGCTATATATCTTAATAAACTGTTAATTCACTTCTGTTTCTTCAGATAAATGTTCTTTCTTTATCAGGGAACTAGGCGCAGTTCCCACACATACGTATGAGCTTGTCCTTTACATACGAAAGGCCTGATATATTTTTGCACTATCATAGACTCCATAAACAGCTTAGCTGCATACCCGCCAGCTACACCAAGCCTGCACGGTGTTCCTTCAGTCTATCGTTTACGCATAACGCCACTTAGCGTGTGGCCGACATAAAAGTTGGGAATGGAAATATAAATGCCGCGAGCTGTAGAGGGGAGGTATTAGAGACACCGGGAACATCTGGTCGGGATATGGAAAAGCTAGGTCGGCATGCGGCTAGTCGTTCCTCTTTCTCATGAAACCATTCCTATACACCGCACGTCCTTTCCCAGGTGCGTGCGTGCGTGCGTGTGTTCCACCGGCAAACGTTTTTTACAGGTGCTCTCACTTTCTCGCAACTATCACATAATGCTTCGTTGTTGCGTCAGAAATTTTTTACCGCATTCCGGCTGGTGCATTTCCGTCGCGTGGTCATCCTTCATTCGCGATGGTCGCAGCTGCGGTGTACGACGTGCGATAAAAAAAAAAAAAAAAAAAAAAAAAAAAAAACCTTGTAGCCTGCATCCAAGTATACCGTCTCCCGTAATGCACCCATTGTCCTACCAGCAGCGGTATATGGATATATACCCGCGGGTTGCTGCCGCCAGGGCGTGCTGCAAAGACGATGCGCATCCGACGATACGAGGCAGACAACGCGTCATAGGGCGAGAAGAGAGAGGAAGCATATAGGTACGGTGGCCGAGCGACTGTAATGATGTCTTCTTTTTCGGCGACTGGGAATGGCCCGGCTGCCCAGCCACGCTCGCGCTGTGTGCGCGTATATACTTCGGCGTGCGCTTGAAGGCGGCAGCATCGTGTACCGGCCCGAGCTGTCCGAAACAGCGTGGCGTACTACCATCGCCGTCCGCTTTCCGTGGAAACGAGGAGCGCTTGCTGCGGATTTTCATGGTCGTTTCGTCGAGAAGACGGGGTTGTATTCTCGCGGCAACGGGGGCTCACGATCGCCCACGGAATTCCACCATTTCTTTTTTTTTTTTTTACTTCGCAGTAAAGAAAGGAACCGAAAGCTGCTCTTGACAGAGAGTGGGCGCGCGCGATGGCCAGGGGCCGACCAAAACAAGGCAGAAAATATAATGGTAAGAAAAAGAAAGAGTAGCAGAGCAGGCATCAACAGGGGCAGGAGAAGCAAGGCAGCATCAAGCGGTCGTGCACCGCGCACCGGTTCGTCTCCTCTCTCCTCGTAATTCAAGAATCGTGCCCGTGGTGAAGCCCGGAATGGCTTTTTTTATTGTTGTGATTAGCAGTCGACGGCGAAGGGCTGCCGCGAGACATTTTCTACGCGCTGCGGCACGGTGCGGTGTGGAGGGAGGAGGGCCTGTATGCGAAGCCGGTATGAAGACGAGAGATGACCGAAAAGAACACCGGGACAGCGGCAGCGCGCGTGCTTGTCTCCTTTCTACGCTTTCTGTGTTCTCTTGTCTCGCTGCTCGCTGTTCGTATGCTGTGCTTATTGCTCTTACCACTTCCCTCCCCTTCGCATCCCCCCCCCCCCTTTTTTTTTTCTAACCTGATTTCTTTCTTTTTTCTTCTTTTTTTTTTCCATCATTCCAACTTGACGGCAGGCGTGCGCGGACGCTGTGTGCTTACATGGCTTCTATTTCCTCGTTTCCGCTGCTGCTTGCTCGTATAGTTCTTTCTTTCCTTTTTTGTAGTACGTTGCGTTTTCGTTATCTTTCCATGGCCTTTCTTCCCCTTTTATACACGTTGTTACACGTCGCCTTCGCGTGGAATTGAGCGAGGAATAGAGTAAGAATACAGGCTCAAGAAGTCTTACGCTTGCGAAGATGCAACAGCAAACAAAGCATGATCTCCGTCCGTGCATTTCGTGGCTGTCTTCGCGGTGTGCGCGATTTAAAAGGGCAGCTCTTGCTACGCAGGTTCTATTCGCGCACTGCAGCGCACTGTTTCCTGCACGTGCTGCAATTCACTTCTTTATACCTGTACAATGATTTCTACCGCACACCGTTGCAGACGCGGCCCAGAACTTGATTCTACTCCCTCCATTGATATCTGCAATATTCTATTCGAAATGAATCATAAGTCTGTGCAGTGAACACGTGAAGTTTGCGCTCGTTAAGACATGCACAAAGATGCTCTGCATATTCGATATTAATTTCTTGTAAGGGACTAGCGTGGAAAGCTTCCCACGCCTCCTTGAGCCGCTCGGTATTCTGTCGTATAGCCTCGTCTGCGTGTCCGTGCTTGCTCCTACTCGCGCCATGAGTCAGTGTACATCGTCTAGGCCACTTACATGTACAATGCATCTCCTGTACGCCGTTTGTCTTTTCTGTGGACGCCGTCGCGCGAGACGCGGCTTGCACATCATCGGGCAGTCCGAGCCACTTCTCACGACGACGACGTCGTCGACATCGCAAAGCCACGACTCGGCTTCTGCTCCCTCTTGCCCCAGCAGTCTCCGACCCCCAGGGGTTACGCAGGCAGGCAAGCGCGCCGCGCGGCTGCAGTGCTCTCCGTAATGTGCGTGAAAAGCAACAGGCGCTGAGGGGGGAAGGGGGGCGGGGGAGGAAAACAACACGCCGCGGAGGGGGGAGTCATAATGTTCGGGCGCGCTGCCGAAGACAGCTATACGGGCGCGGAAATAAACAAGCATGCACGCGACGAATGGCGGAGAAGAGCGACCTATGGTATAGCGCTGCTGGGAAGTCCGTGCGCAGGTCGTGCTGCAGCCGCCGCCGCCGCCGCCCCCCCACCGCGGGTCGAAGCCGGACCTGGCTGGACGCCCTTTTCCGAGGGCCATTTGACGGTTCCGGCGATTCGCGAGGAATGCGGCGCAGTGTCGACCCCCTCTTGGAAGAAGAAGGGGGCAGGCAGCTGCGTGTACGTATATGCACGTCCTCCTGCGAGGTCCTCCGGCGAGTCGGTGTTCACGTTTTCTCGTAAAGGGCGGCTTTATCGATTTGCTGCCGCGCCTTTGTCCCAAGCCGCCCATGGTCCCTGTACACCTGCCGCGCTTGCGATTCATGGATAGCGAGCTATAGCCGCGCGCGTGACGCGGCACCGCGTGGACCGAACGTCGTCCCCTTCCTTCGCGGAGTCGAGAATCTCTTGATGGCCGCGACGTTGTTTGCTCCCTGCCGGATGCCAGACATTCTAAACTGAGCTCTGCAGACGTCTGTCGACCGTGCCGACCACAGGATGATTGCAGCATGGACGCCCTAAGCAGTGCATACTTTGTTTCGCTTTTCGCGGAACAGTGAAAGTACTGCGTGCTCTGGCGCCTGACCGTTTCATCTGCGGTGATGGCTGGACTCTGCTTCGCACGAAGATTATGCGTACCTATTATAGCGCTTCTGGTTTGAAGTAAGAGTGGAAGATTCTTTGTGAACGTATGTGTATCATAGACTCATAGTGCGCAGTCTCTTTCAAATGTTTTAGTGATCTACTGAGTGCGTGGCTACAAATTACATTGTGCTTCGCAGTGGGGATATCCTGAACTTACCAGGTTTTAGCGTGAATGAGCCTTGGCCAGCTCCGACCTCGAAGATCAGCAACGGCTGATTGCGAGGGCCCAGGACGCGGCCCGAGCTTAAGGCATTCTGGAATGAGGACGCCTCTCCAAAGCTGCATTTAGACATTAAAGATGTTTATTCTCTCTCTCTCTCTCGCTCTCATCTACCTTAATGCTTGTCCGCCACCACGACTGGCGCACTCGCCCCGCCGCTCGACTGATCAGCGAAAGTGGCCTGGGAACATTTAGCGATCATGGTGGTGCTGCCGTGTTGAGAACGCTGATTCCTTTCGTCTCACTGCAAAGCAATAATAAATGTGCGCGCGGAACCGTAGCAGCCGTCGCACGAAAGCATGCGACATTGTCGAGATACAGCGCGTATGCAACGTCGAGACAATGTATAGCTTCCTTTTGTGGCAGTAGCTCCACTTTCGCGGATTTCCTAACGCATCTACGGCTTTCCTAATGGCTTACTAGTACATAACATGGCGGGCGATCTGTTCTTGAGTGGCGTTCAGCGGCCGGCGTTGCCCCGGCGTCCGTTGACCAGCACAGTCCCATGGTCTGGCCACGCCACCATTCATCTCCTTTGTCCCTCGAGAGAGTAGCTCGGCGGCGTGAGCGTAGCGGCCTGCGGCAGCAGCGAGAGCAACAGCATGCGGCGTCCTCGCTAATGGGAGCTCGCTCGGTCCACACCGGGGAGGAGCCGGCCAACCTCGGCGGCGGTCTCGTTAATAACAGCGCGCTGGCGGCCGCTGTTTGCTTTTGCCTCCCTCTTCCCCCCCTTGGCCCCTCTTCCTTACTTCGTGCTCGCGTTGTGTTGCAGTTCCGCCGGCCGGCCCAGGGGCTTGCAGTGAGCCCCGCCACTGCGTTCGTTCGTCGGGCTCCTCGCCGTTGTGGCCCGCTCGAGCGACGCTTTCTTAAACTCGGCCGGAGTGGACGGCTCCTCCGCAGGCTTACCACGCTGCTCTTACTGCTGTTGCTGTGCTCTGCCTCCCAAAAACGGTGCAGCGCTGATCAACCTAATGCCGGATTCGGCCGATCAGGCGCCTATAACTTATCTCCTGCACTACATGCTTGGAGTTTCCAGGCATGGGCATGCGCTTTCTCCGCTCTGCTCGGAGTGCGACGAGGTGGATGACACAAAGGGCTACATCTACTGCCGCCAGCGCCTCAGTGTGGAGACACTATCTGACAGCTAGCGGAGACAAAGGACATGTTACAGTGCATCAGTCGAACATCCCATGTGTCCCGCCGGAGGACCACGTGTACATTCAGCGAACGGAGCTCTTGCGCTTGTGTATGATTTTGAACTCGTGGACTAGTGATAGCATATTCTTTGGTCTCGGAAGGGGTGGCGCACCAACCGCTGCTGATAGCATCGCCACAGTGCCCTATTCTATGTGTTCTAGAGCAAGGGCGAATCCATGGTGACACCAAAGGAAGCCTGGGGGCTTATCAAAACAAATAGAGGAATTGGGTAGGCCCCACCTCCGTCTGGATTCGCTAGTGTTCTTGACACACGTCGCCGTTGTCGATCGGGGAGGCGTATAGTACGAAAGCACGTGTCGCTGATCTCGTTGGCTGATACGTAACGAAGACGTACCACAGCGGAAAATTAGACACCACAAACCAAGGTCACATAGGACGGGCCCCGGCTCGCGCTCGCTCCATGTGGTGTACGTCTTATTGCGTAATTTGAAAGAAGCGGAACATCCAGAATAATGAGCCTGCATGGGGCTACGCAAGAGCAGTCTGTCAGTCACGAAAACCTCGGTCATCGCACGTGGCCAGCTGTCGCGTTTTCGACCGTAACAGCCCGCCCTGCTGGCTAAGGAAAGGACTCTTGCCACGAGAGTGCAGCAGCTCGGCCTACTCGCGATTGGCCGACACCAGCTTCAGCTTGTTACAACGCTGCCCGGTTTTATATATAGCTGAGGAAGGAGGAATGAGAGCGGAGCACGCGAGGGAAGACGTAACTTGCGAAGGGATGTCGTCCCTGGCGCACCTGTGCTGCTGGCGGCGGTTGTGTGCACGCATAGGCAGGTCGCGAACTTGCCTTTCCTCTCTCGGCGCAGACTGCAGCTCGCCGCAGGGCCAGCTTCTTCGTTCGCCGCCGCCGCCGCTTCCCTCCTCGGTAGCGCGTCGACGTGGATGAACACGTCTTCAGATTAGACTCTATTAATCGGCGCGCGTGTGCCCGCCCTAATTATGCACCCAGAGGCGCCCTATGTTGAACTGCCATCGCTCGATCGAACGGCCGCGTGGTTAGCCCGACCTAAAAGAGCGTCTCGTTTGCTGTTCTCGTTGTTTTGTTTTTTTGGTCGTCGTCTGCGTTGTTGCCGTTCTTGCTTTACGCGAATTGGGGGATGTTCCCCTGGACGTTTGCGTGCGTTCTGACTGCAAATCAGTTCCAAAAGAAGCGCCTGCAGTGCTTCCTAATTTTAGGCTTCCTATAGTTTAAGACATCGCTTGCAGTTATTTGCAGTGCGCGGGTGACGCCTCTTGATGCGAAGTTTCTTCCTCGCGTTATTGTATAGCTTATGAACTGATCATTTTGTGGGAAGTTGGACCACTTCAGAGCAGGATTTCACAGACACGCCACTAATAAAGACACTACGCGTCTAATAAAAAAGGAAGCGAAGAAAACGATAGTTAATTAAGCATTACCACTCGCTAACACACGCGGCAAGCACTCTATAGCAGAGTTATGGTCACTCGGCGCGTGCAGCAGCACTGGAAAAATAGTCATCACTCGCCGCGGTAGCTCCGTATTGCAGTGGTGTTGTACTGATGGGCAGCAGGTCCCAGGTTCGATTCCCGGCAGCGGCGGCCGCGTTTATTGGTGGGCGGAATGCAAGAATACGCGTCTACCGGGCTTTGAAAGCACCTCAAAGAACTCCAGGTGCTCAAAATTAATCCAGAGCACTTCCACTTCGCCGTCCCTTGCTGTGCAATTTCGGGACGTTGAACTCCACAATTTGAATGTAACAACGTTTCTGTCCCGAGTACACACACCTGGGGCGCTATAACCTAAAATGATTCCAAACTGTTTTGATTCCAATTTCTGCAATCAGCCTCCACGATTTGTCAAAACATTTTCGGGCCACTCCCAACTTCGCCTGTCTGTCACGCGATGTCACGAAAACCGCGATAGCTCCCCATCTGATATAACGTGTACACGCTGATTATGCATGATTAAACCGCACAAAAAGAAAAATAATCATTCCTGATTCGACGCCTTTTCACCATTAGCCCTCCTCTGCTATTGGTCCAATGTTTTCTGGCTACGTCCACTTCGCCTGCCTGTCACGCGACCTCACAAAACCGCGAAACCTCACCACATCAAAGTGACGTGTATGCGAAAAAAATGCATTAATATGCCAAACAAAACTGAAAAATTTTCTGAATAGCCACAGACTGCCCCGTTACGAAAGGAATAGAAGATGGCTACCGACCGATCGCTCAGGCCCTCGCTACTCGCACCTGCCGGTGAGCATTTATTTATTTGCGCATAATAAACCTTTTTGCGTGGCAGTAAAACGTTATCGAGCCCTTTCAGCACGCATACGACATCGCTCTGCCAACTCTTCCTTGCTGAGGATCCGTTTTAGCGGCATTCTTATCCTTCCGTTGCACGCCGCCGCGATTTTCGACCAGCCACCGCAAGCTAAGTAAGGCGAAGTGGCCCAATCGGAGAAGCCGGCGCCACCCTCTTCATGCGGTTATCTATTGTCACTGTGCTGTCTCGGCCCCATCGAAACCCTCTCCACTAGAGCGTGCTCTTCGCCTCTTGTCAGCCAATTAGATAAGAAAGACCGCTGAGTGTAGACAATGTTATTGGTTTTGAAAGCGAACAAAGGTGACCTCCTATAAACGAGGAGAGTGTTTGATTGGGTTGTTCAGGACAACGCTGCGGGTCACCGCCCGATGCTTGCGTCGGTGGTTACGTAAATTTGACGTCAGAAGTTCGGAATCAAAACAGTTTGGAATCATATTACGTTATAGCGCCCCTGTTCTCGTCGTATTTTTTTTCCTTCTTTCCTCTTCTTCTTTTTAATTGAAGAAGAGGACAATTGATTTACGTATTATTGGGTATTATATGGGCGTTTATGGGTGCTGCTGCGAGCGCAAAGCAGACTTCGACCGCCGGAAGTTCTTTAACGTTCACCCAATGCACGGTGTAAGGTCGTTTTAAATGCGTAAGCATTTTAATGGTTATCCAACGAGAACACTGTGCGCCAGCTGTGGAAAAAGATGACGACGAACGCGCGAGCAGTGGCACGAGCGCGTCTCTGTGACCACGTGACGTGTGCAATCAGGCACGCACTAGGCACACCTTTAGTAAGCCAGAATTGTGGGGCAGCCGTGGCTTCGGATCGGAATGTCATCAGGGCACCTGGCGCCGCCACCTGCAGTAGTTTGCTGCTTGCCTCACCTCGCCGTTGGATGACAATTCCCCATTACTGTCCGAGAAGAGCTGACAAAAACGACATTGGGTCGCAGTGTCAGAAGACGCGGTTACGACATCAGCTGGTCGACTCAGTGGCCCACTTCTCGATCCATCAGAGACCGGCACTGGGTTTCCAGCGCGCTTCACAATGGGCCGTGTTTCGTGACCGCAACCCACCGTTACGCGTGAAACCTGTGCTCGGCTTTCGTAATCGAATCGAAACGAATCGACGGCTCTTCGTCGCACGCACGGGCTCGCTCGCAAATTGGCTCGGCGGACTTAGGCAGGTTGAGACACGCACCACCCGTGCTATCTTGGTCGCATGCAATTCGGTCGACTTGCGTGTTTGTGTGGGTGACTCACAATGCCTTATCGCGATACGCAGCACAGTCCGTGGCATTTCGCGATGCGAATGGGGACGTCGTCGTTTGTCGCATCGATACCTGCCTGCGCGCAGTGCGTTGTGTATACGAACACCATTTGATGTTGTTCCTTACGGTGTTTCCTGGTCCTATACATTTTGGTGTTCAAATAGAATGAATTGAAATTGAATTGAAACACGGGGAAACTATAGCCGCTGTCGTGTCTCGGCGAATACTTATACGCTGGAAGGCGCCCGTATGGAGAGAAGGCGTGTATGGGGCTGGTCTGCATATAATATAGGACACGCCGATGCTCCAGCTGCGTGCGGGATATCCTATTTGCCACGCTATGCCGCGAAAAGGATCGTCCGCTCTCGGACGACAAATCCCACTATAGTGTTCAGAGCCGTTGTGAACACTTCAACGTTTCTTCCGCACATTGGTGGAAAAAAGAGAAGTGCTCGACGATATCGTTTGGGCCTACGCAGGTTATTGCAAGATTAGTCGTTAGGTCATCATGTTAAATTTAAGCAGTGGTCCATGATGTAATAACAGTAATAATGACTTTCCCCGAAGAGTGAGCGGTCCTTTTTGTGGTTATATTCGTGTGCCTTTCTTTGAGACCGTTGCGTACTGACTTTCTTTGCTGTACACAACTTGTTGCTCCTACTGGGGCTCCGGGCAACGTCAAGGTGCGGTGAGAGGAGCTTTTGGCCTGCGCCCCTTTTTCTCCGTGGGAAATATATACGCTTTAACGTTATTCAATTGATTATCGAAAGAAATAACGAAATAAAAATAGAATATAGAAACAGGAACGGCACAGAACAAGGTACGGACACGTAGGAAAGAAATTCAAAATGCAAACGCCAGAATTTCAGCTGAAAATTTCCAGCTGCGTTTGATCAGTTCGGCTAGGACAAGAAGGCTGACACGCGCGCGCTGAACACCAACACCGGTACCACACTTCGGGTTCTGAACACTTCACATTCAGCGAACGTTTCTAGCCAATTTCTCGTAATATCAGCTCGTATGGAATCGAGAAGACAGGGAATACAAAACAGAGAAAGCTTAAAATAATATTCTCATAAATAACTGTGTTGCCAGTGTACTCGGACGCATGCTAATTGTACTTAGAGTTGTTATCTGGATCACCTAACACTTAGTTCAGGCTCGCAAAGCAGCGAATTAGATGAGAATGAATGTACGCCCCATTTTGTAGGCGAGCAAAGTGTGCGTTTGTTGAAATACGGGGCCTCGCGCCGTCGGAAGAACGTTCCCCGACTGTTAAGTCGGCTTTCCGGCTCTGCGATATGCTGGCATAGCCAACTTCACAGGATACGTTTGCAGCTGTGGCGTGTTCTGCGTACCACAATGCTTACAACTATTACTCGCTAAAATTCGCTATTGTCATTTCGTCTTCGTGTAAACTGGTACTAGTGACGTCATCGCTTCAGCGGTTCTGGCCGCGAGGGAAACCGTCTAAGGTAAACTTAGACATTTAATTTCTCAGGCCATAAGTAATCGTTTACCGTCAAGCTAACTAAAATAGTTTCAAAGGAGCGATGTACTGATCTGACTTGTACTGGCAGTTGCCTTTGATGTACCTTTAACGATAAAGCGAAGAGGGTTTAGACCGCGGACGTGAAATAAATTTCCGTGTTGCTTTGTAAACACAAGGCGATCGCCATGAAACAAACATACTGGGGTATGTTCAAAAAATAATTTGAAATAAAATAAAGGGAAAAGAAAAGAAAGACGTTTGGATTTAAAGCTTGCAGGTATCCTATTCAGCTATCAACGTCCTTTTGTTGAGGAGATCAAGACGTATTAATTATTTTTTTTAATTTGCTGTTCTTAAAAGGTGATTCAGTTACTTGACACCTCAAAATGGTCGCTGCTACTCATTTTCAAGCGGGAATAACAAAAAAAAAAAAAAAGCGGGACCTCTTCAGCAAATCAAGCATGAAGAAAAGCTATGAAGCGTAAAGGTTGATGCATGTTTGTGATGCTTAGTGCTTTTCGCGTGTTAACTTGTAGGCGGGTTCTATGCTCTCCATCCTTTCCCACAAGTTTCAACGGAATACCATTACGGTTTCAGGCATAGATTGAAACTGTTTTCTGAGTTGAAATGTACTCTTTTAATTTAATGTTTCTTCAAACCCTTTTAGTGGCTGTTTCTGCTGCTGTTGAAAATGTTGGCCAAGTTGACATGCTGACTACCTATTCGTTGGTAGTTCCCGCTTCGATCCCCGGACTATTCTTGAACTGTGAATTTTCCTAGAAGCTCGTGTGTGGGTTTCTTTTGTAGAAATATGCTTTCTCCAGTTGGCTGAATGGAAACTTCGTTTCGCATACTTAAAGGAGCACTGAAGTGAGAGAGAGAGAGAGAAATAGGGGAAAGGAAAGGCAGGGAGATTAACTTGATAGCCTGCGCTGGGGGAAGGGGATATAGGAATAAAAAGAGAGAGCACAGTTTCGCGCACATTTATAGGTGAAAAGTAGCACTAAACCAGTTTAAATGGGCAAAGTATTGTCACCGTCGCATTTGTTTAGTGAGAAAATGTCGGTTGCTAGCCAAGGATGTAAAGGGCAACGTTACCCTTTTTGAATTTTCCCGCCAAAAAACGCATTGCCGTTACGTCAGCGTATCGTCACGAATTAAGTGGTTGACGTAAATCCGTGACGTTTACACACCGGCTTGTTTAGTTCGCTTTTTGTGGGAAGGAAGTTTCGTTCCTTTAGTGTATAGTATATTCTTTGCTTACAAACATTCTTGTCTCTAGCAAACACGGTCGATCCTCATAATCAGAACTGGTTTTGGCACGTAAAACCCCAGAAAAAAAAAAAAAAAAAAAAAAAAAAAAAAAAAAAAATTCATGACATCATGAGTTGCGAGTGCGGGAACTTCAAGGTAGTGTTGTAACGTGTGTTTGGTGTTTTCGTCTTTTCTGGCTTACCTGATCGTTTTGCCATTTCCGAAGTGTAAGTTTGTCAACCCAGATTAACGGTACACTGAACAGAAACAGTAAGTCAGTTTATACTGATAAAGTGTTCTTTAAAAGCTCCAATTTCATTAATTTCGTCCTGAGGGGTTTGTTACTAAAGGAGAAAACAAAGGCCAAACTTTCATTTTTGGAATTTCTTGCCGAATACCCCAGCGCCCAGTATACTTTAGTGCGACTTATAATGTGGATTTTAAGTTTTTTTTTCTTTTTTTTAAGGTCGCTTTGATGCATGAAACGTTCTCGAAACTTGCTAGGTCGAGTGTATGGCTTCTTTAGAATAGAGTGTAGCCTATTTTCTGTCGTTAAAAAATTAGCTAGGCCTGATTAGATGCCGTCAAAATCTGTGACGTCACGCAAAGCTGGTGCGGGAGCTTCAAGGTGGCTTCGCCACCCATCTTCATCCGTTTTTTTTTTTTTTTTTAGTTTTTTTTTTTCGCCTTTTCAGGCTTGTCAAACCACCTATAATGGTAAAAGTGGCTTTTTTGCTATGGTAGAAGGGTAATTTGTTAATAATACAGATCAACTTATGTTTCTCTGTCGTGTCCCACAGTCCGTTATTGGGAAACTTTCGATGGACATCGTTGTGCCAAATGCGCTTTTATTAGAAATAACATTCGAACTGATTTTATTGGGCCTCTGTTTGGGCGTCGGTGTAGCTGGGCTCTGCCGCATCGTTGACGGATGTTTAGTCGGGCTGTCTACCGTGTTCGTCCGATTGTGCGCCGTTCGCTGTCGCCTAGGGGAAACCAGATCGTGCCATGTGGCGCGGCACGTGAAGGTTAACCGGGAGCCGACGGTCGGCGCGATGCGCATCGCGTCGTGTTCGGGAGCCGGTCGTCTTTTCAGCGCCAAAGTTGGGACGCAGGTACGCGGACGAGAGAGAGTCCGGTTACCCCCCACATCCGCTGTCTCCGCTTTTCCATCTGCCGCCGCACTCAGTGCCGTAGGCATTGTGAAGCTCGACGAGGTAAGCGCGGTGGTGGTGCTACGCTTGTTGCTGTTCCGTGGTTTAACTAAATCAGAATAAGGCATAGTCTAAATGTGCTTGTGGCGTTCTCACCTGCAACAAAAGACCAACGAAACAAACGTGGCTGCTCTGAAAGGAGCGAAGTTCGGGCCCATTCCAGAGCTCTCCCCGTATCCCGTTAACACTGGGATTATTTCGGGTCCACGGTGGAGGCGTTTAAGAGATAGCAAATATGTAAGCCAGTAAGTTTGTGCATGGCATATTAATGTACCACCGCAGTTTATTGAGATACCGATTGTGAAACAGTTTATATGTATGTGAGCGAGTCAGTTAAAGGCGCACCGCTGATTTGTCTCGTTGCTATAAGTTGGTTTAGGAGATAATAAGCTAGTGTGTGGAGTGACAACAGCTTGCGTTAGTTGCACATCTGGTTTCGTTTTCCCTATTAGCAGCTCTTTATTCTTGTGTGGACGTACTCTTAGTTCTCTTAGCTTATCGCATAGCCATCGCAGCCGCGACCTCGTTCAAGTCCGTGTTTCTCTTCCATACCGCCGCTATCGCGCCATGCTCTCCGATGCCCTTTAGGATCTACTTGCATAGTTTCGCTGGCGACAATGACCGTTTCAGGCCGCTGTTGCCTCGTCGCCGTTTGCCCTTTGTCTCGGCAGCGCTTGGCCTTGCTCAAACCGTTGTGACGCCATGAAGCAAGAGAGAGAAGACACCATGGCACGTGACAGCGGCAGATTCGTTAACGCGACTCTCACAGAAATCTGGTTCGTCCAGCTTCACTCTTCAGCTTTGGTTCCCGCACCGGCCATTTGGAATCACCTGCTTCTGCAACATTAACGCGCAAAGTGCCTCGGGCGGTCAGGGCATGTAGGAGGAATCCCGGTCAACTATAAAGGCGCAAGCTTGTATACATGTTAAAAAAGAAATGCAGTGCCATTGAGAGAGGGGGAAAGGGCGAGCGCGGCGTTTCCTGTCCCTATCGCGCGCCACGGAGAGCAGATGTGCCGCCGAAACGTCGTTGGCCGTCGCTCCTTGTGATGTTAATTGAGCCGCTCCTCCGGGCCTCCTTGCCGTCTCGTCCGTACGCCTTGGCTGAGCACTTGCGCCATTCAAGTTTAAAGGGACCCTCGCGAAACCCCCTCCCAGTGTCAGGGTATTGTCGCTTCTGGTGGCGCCATCTGGCTGCGACTAGCTGCACCGCTCTTCGAACGAAAGCGTGCCGTGCGAAAGTTCACGGCACCCGACGTGAACTGCGCGGAGATACAAAAATCACGAAACCAGTGTGCGAGGATTTTGGCATGTCGCAGCTAACGCGTACGCCTGAAAAATTTAATAACGGTGACTTGCTGTGTCCTGATTGTGAAGCACATTTTCATATCGAGTTTCTCTTGCTTTCTTTTAAGATTAAAAAAAAAAAAAAATCTGTGATTGAAACCGTGGATGGGAGAAGTGACCGAGGAAGCCTATCCGTCGTGGGTACAGACACGAGAATGTACGGTGTTTACTGTTTAAGTATTTGTCGCTCATAGCTATAGTGGACAGGTGCGGTGACACTCTATATAGCCCAGTCATCTAGACACTGCGACAAAGTGAGCGAATGACTTCCATCTTAGGCGCCTTTCAACGAACCTAAAGCGGCAGTTCTGCAAGAACGTGTATTGCCCATGGTAGCGCGCATAATCTCTGTCAAGCTAATTACGAAGGTATCGCACTTCTTAACCTCTAACAACATCCTTTTGTGAGTGTCGTGTATGTCAGTTTTCTATTTTCGGCGATATAATTCTTTCAAATTATTCAAAAAGTACTGAGCCACCACGGCGGGTATTTTGAAATTTTCTTTGGGGTGGGAAAAAAATAAGTACAATTTTCAAAATTTGTTCGATGCTCAGCAGGCGTCTCTGAATTGGACTGTAGTCGGTTTAAATTTCGCACATTTACTTGGCGTAATGACGAAGGCGTAATGGCCTTCGTCTTGGACATATTGTGAAATATTTTGAAACAGTCACATGCTCGAATTAGCGGAAACGGCGGTTGGCAGTGTTGATGCATTCCTTACTTCTGCATAAATCCTCGAATTTACCGCCCACCTGTTCAAGGAGCGCGTCGATATGTGCGGGCACACTTTTCGAACGGATACCTGGCCCTTTACAGCGCCATAAACGAGATCAAGCTCAAGTGGAAACACCGGTAACTGTCGAAAACTGCGCGCGTACGCGCAATTCATGGAGGTAAAAAAAAATATACTTTTTTCCTTCCTCCATGGCGCAATTGTTAGGGGGTGGCGGCACCTAGCGGCGGTCACCGGAATTACGAGTAGGGCAGTGTTGTGAAACGACCCGCAGATGGCGCCACGCGTTCCAAGAGCGCCGTAGAGCATGAGCTACGTGTGATGCTGTCGGCCGGTGGTGGACCGGTTCTCTTCGAACTGCGCCTTCTTTACCGTCGCAGCGCAACAACGCAACGACAGAGTCGTAGATGACAGAGATTCCTATTAGTTTACTCGAAAATAAAATATCTGAAACGAAGAAAAAAAAAAAGGAAAGAGAAAGCTTACGAAGTTCACTTTGACTGGCTTTCGGTCTGCTTGAACGGGCTTAGTTACACGCTTTTTTTTTTTTTTTTTTCTAGAACCGTCGCGTCATCTAGTGAGGATTTCTGGGTTTCACTCGAGCAGTCTTCGGTTTGCGCCAATAGGTGGCGTGAGCACCGCAGAGGGCGGGATGTTCTTGTGTCGCTCGGCGCATAGCCTCCGCGCCCCGCGGCCTCATCGTGGCCCAATCATGGAGGACACGGCTACGGCTCGCGATACTTGTATCTGCAAACCTAGGTGGCGCTGGCATCCTCTACGGCAGATATTGCTAAGATATGTACTAATATTCGTCTAATTTTCACCTAGCGAGACCCGTAAGGAGCGTCCGCCTTCCAGAAGCGTTGATATTCAAAGATGATTGAAGGATTAACTGGTCGGCAATGGAGAGAAGTAAGAGACTATTAGAGTATTATTGGAAGAAAATCATTGAGCTTTTCTATTAAAATTTTAATGTAGTCTGCAGCGCACGGGGACCAATTCCTTATCAGAGCTTCCTTTTCTTTTTCATCGTTGCTGGCGCTTTCTTTGTTGCTTTGCTTTGTTCACATGCTTTGCGTTATATTTATTTATTTTTTGTAATTTTAGTTGGACAGTGGAAATTCCTAAATTGAAATATGTGCCGTAAGGTAATTAATTAAAACGTAAATTAGTGTGGTTTTAAACATTGGCAATGTTTAAAATTTTGGTGCAACTAAAAAAGAAATGAAAAAAAAAACGGTTATATTGACTTATCGATTCTTCTCTGTTCTGACGCTAGTCTGTGCCTGTCAGTTCTATCGTTTACGCGCTCTTTCACGTGGAAGTATTTACTTGCACTAATTATCACGAATTAACGCATTTTTCTCCTTAATGATAGAAAAGCGCAATTGAGCAGTTAGAATTTTACTTTGTGCACTAAATGCTGTTTTCAATATGTTGACAGTCCCTTTGAATACGTGTGTGTGTGTGTGTGTGTGTGTGTGTGTGTGTGTGTGTGTGTGTGTGTGTGTGTGTGTGTGTGTGTGTGTGTGTGTGTGTGTGTGTGTGTTTGCGCTCGCTCGCTCGCTCACCTGCAGTAGCATGACAAGCCTTCCGCGCACCTAAACTCTCCAGTTATTAAACTTCCTCTCACTTGCGCTCGCATATTTTCGGGCATATTGGTTGGCGGTGTGTATACGTATACAGTTTCCTTGTGATTGGAATTCGCAAGTATAGCGTGTACGCGACGGGTAGGCTGCGCCATGCAAATAACGTGGCGAGTCCGCGGCTAGCAATCTGGAATAACGCGGCGCCAACTTTTCGAGCAATTCAGCTGACAAGACCCAAAATGCAAAATATATACGATTTTTTTAACCACTGCTGCATACTGTATGCATCCAGGTCAGAGACGGCGTCTTCTTCTGCATCCTGTTTTTAATGTGTACAAGTGTGTGTGCGCACTCGTCTCAGATAAACAGGAAATGAGCACGTGGTGGAGAGGCCGATCGGCCGAGCTGCCGCATCGAGATGTTTGCGTGCGTTATCGCTGGTGTATACGTTATCACGCGTGCACCCACCGTCTTCACTTGCGCGTCGGTAGCGGGCGGCTTCGTATCGGCGTTTGCCTAGCAATGCGGTTGCGACTTGCGTCCCTTCTTTGGAAAGGCGAGCAGCGCAGGTGCAATTCCTTCTCTATCTCTCTCCCACTCTACTCGCAGCTGCCTATTGTAGTAGTGCTTAAATCCCGGTCTCGCTAAAACTGTGCAGGCGCGGAGATGCTCTACAGCTGGCGTCAGCTACAGACGTGATGTTTGTTTAATTAATCCGAATTAGGGGGTCGAGAAGGAAAGGGTCAACTTAAAAGGTGCTGACAAGAGCGTGTCGAATCGGCCTATCGGGTGGCAGTTTACGTTTAACGCTCGCGTAGTCTGCCATAGCAGACTATAGCAGGCCGAGCTGAGCGGCCGCAACTACATACAGTCAAACCCGGATATATCGAACCCACTAAGGAATTATTGTGTATATGGAACTGCTGTAAAATCCCCTTGAAAATTTCTGTATAAAATGTTTATATATATATATATATATATATATATATATCGAACTACAAAAGGTAATAGAATGTCGAAGAGTGGATCAGGTTTACTCTACTCGGCATGTGTTGGGAGTATCCGCGCAAGCGAATGCTGTCGTGTTCGTCAGATCGGCGCTGGGTCGGCACACTCTGTTGTCTATATATCCTCTATGCTTCGTGGAACTGTGAATTTTAGCCCTGTACCATCAGAAACTTGCATCATGTGACCGCAGTTATACTTTTCATTTGTTGAGACGTGTCCCGCGAACCGCCCTTATGCAAATGTTCTCAAAGGTCAGTTGAGGGGGAGAACAATGGATGAATGCTTCGTGACTGACTTCGTCGCCCGGCCTTGGACTGGCTACTCAGTATAGCTGCTTACTCCATGCCATCTTTAACTTTGCTGCACGGAACTAGTGCCACTCAACATAGCCTTTGTGTCTCCCGCCTAGATATCGCGGTGAACTGTATAACAGCCCAGAGATGACCGAGGCGCAAGCAAGTTCACCGGCTCCCGCCCGCTTCCTCCGGCCGGAAGCCATATAAGCAATCTTCGCGCCCAAGTGGCGTCCATTGGAATTTCCTCTGCAACCGTGTGCGTGTTGTGTATACACGGAATCTCGCCTGCCGGCCATATCCCCCGACGTTAGTCCATTAGCCATCCTCGGAACCGCGACGCGGCCGGCAGCCATTTGTCAGAGTGGTTTTCGAAATATCCCGGACCGCGCATGTGAGAGTGCCTTTCGGTAAAATGCCGAGCTCGCCATTAGCGCCGTCCACCCATTTTTGGCGCCTTCACTTCGCGGTTTTTTTTTTTTTTTTTTTTTTTTTTTTTTATCTCGAGAGAAATGCGACCATTGCATATGCGGCGGGAGGCGTTCGGTCCTGTCAGTTTAGTGTGCAAGTCGAGCAGTGAGAGACGATCTTGAGCCGAGGACAGTCCGCGCTAATGTTGTTTGGCATATCGGAGCGTTCCTGACCTAAATATAAAGGGGATTTAGGCCGGGGGATCGTGAATTGGCCGTATACGTTCAAACACGACCCAGTTGTGTCAAACGCATTCCTAACACGGTTCATGGAATTCTTATTTAAACGCTGGAACAAAGTACACGGATAGCATGGGTAGCGAAGGCGGTTGGCTTATGGTGCACTCAGCTGCTTCAACCAGGTAGCGGGTTATTATAGGTAGCAGGATTCGGCGGCCACTTGCCGATGGCACGGTCTACTAATGCTTCTGTGCTCTCTGTACACGGACGCGTATATCGGTTCAAGCTAAAGGAACCACAGGCGATCACAGGTCATCATGCATGGAAGCCTGCGCTGCGGCCTCTCCATAGCCTCAGCGACTGAGTCGATTCCTGCAGTCATATTGTCTCGATCCGTCCATATTCTCTTGAAGAAGAGAACATTGGATGTGAAAAAACGAAAGAAGATTTCGGTTGATGCTCTCCTATGCGTATTGCTATGCGTATTAAAAAAAAAAAAAGGCTCTGTAAATACATATACCCTTCTTCCTTCCCGTAACAATCTAATTTTAACCAGAATCGCGATGCGAGCAGTAGGCAGTGTTCCCAGGAGCATCGAACGCAGCAACGACCGCGAACCCGTCCAGCTATTTATCCTCAGCGTCGAAACGAGTCGTACTCGACCAATAATTTGCATCCAACGCTACACGCGTGCGGCTTGCCCAGGCAGCAGTGGGAATTCGCGCCACTGGCTTAACCGGAGTGACGTTTTGGCAGCAGGGTTCGACGGGCGCTGTCCTCTTTTGCCTTGTCCGCTCGCATTCCCGCTTGCGGATTATAGGAACGCTAGGGCTACCAAGAGTGGTGGTTCGCCGCGTATGGAAATGCTTTCGCTGTGTTGCATCTCAGGACGACGAATGTCTATACGTGTAAGTATATACAGGTTGAGCGTGGTGGAGGAGGAACACGTAAAACCGGCGCCAGCTCCCTCCACGGGCTGCTGCGGCTGTGCACCCATGTCAAGTGTCACGTCCTTGCGCGTCCTCCAAGACGTGACTGCGGCGTCAGCGTGCCGGTCCGACCGTCTCTGCGCATAATGCTTCTCCTCCTGTCTGCGCGCTTCTGGCGCTTCCTGCGACAGTGTCCCGACTGGCTGGCTTCTTTCTCTCTGTTGCGAGGGTGCCATTATGCAAACGCACTTGTTGTGGAAGAAATGCCGACCTCCGTGGCTATAGCACTGTGTGAGCTGACTCTCGCTTGCAGTGCTTCCCGAGAGAGAGCCCTTGAAGGCGGTTCTCCTCACGCGCTCTTGCGGGCTTCTAGGCTGCTTGCCGCCTCTCCGGGGACTCGCGTTTCTTGTCTCCTATGCTTTCTTTCTCTTTTTCTTGTTCAGCGAATATGTGGAGGGACGCCCCGTGACAGCATAAGCCGACACGCACGGCGAGTTGCGCGCCGGGCGCACACGTGTAGCGTAACTTTAGAAAGAAGGAAGCAAAATAAAAAAAGAAAAGAGCGCGAAACAAACGCGTGTCCGCGTCGCACACTCAAGGAATACCGACAGCGACAAGCGCTTGTCCGTGTCGCCCTTCAGCTGCGCGCTGCGTGTGTGCGGTGCGCGTTCGGGACGGGCATCAAACGACCGCGACCGCGTGTCTTGTACGGCAAAGAACGCGGGTGACGCTCCGCCTCGTAGGACGAGCTTCGGCAGGCTCGCTTCTCGAGGTTTGCGTAAGCGTGCCTGTGCAGTTGTTGCTCACGCGATCGTATAGATTTTCTGCGCTTAGAACGAGAGAAAGCTGAACAAGTCTGTAGGGATTCGTGGTACGTAAATGCGGGTTTAATTAATATAAAAGGTTTAATGCTATAAAGAACGCGTGCTGATCTGCAGGTACGGGCCAAGTCCATCGGGGGATCGCGCACTCCGAGCGCCCGCACGGGAACGGAGCAACCTTTTCTTCCGCGGAAGTTGCAACAAGATCCCCGAAAAAGCGGGAGACTTGGGCCCGCATTCACAAACGGAACTTACCCTTAACTTACGACTTAAGTAGCCAGTCGATGCTTAACGCGTTTCATAGACAAATCTTGTACTTAAGGTAAACTTTAATCGACACTTGAGTGCCGGAAAGTAAAGTACAGTCATTGGACTTTGGGCCTTTCAGTTTCGTTTGCGAACAGACGGATACACGCGTCAAGAAACTCTTAAACACAAGACAACTGCTGTATCGCCGCTGCCCAGGTTGAGGCTACGAAATTAGTGTCTGTCGTCGGTGTTCACGTATGCTGCCGTCAAATGCCGGGCATGTGATAATGCAAGGCCACGACAAGTTTTGCATGTCCTTGCTGCTTCTGAACTTCTGTGCACTAAGCAGCCGTGCGTAGAAGTTTACTTCCTAAATTGACTGCACGGAGCGTGTATTGTACCTGTCGAGACCACAACCGGCGAGCGACCCTGCCCGTGTCCTCCGGCGCTGGCGACTCGGCAATGCACGACGCGAACGGGGCAGGCACCGTCGTGGCGAGCACTCCTCTGTAGTGCGCCCTCTGCCCGATAGGTGTCGTGACGTGTCGGATCGTTTCTAATCCTCTTCGAGAGTCTGCTTTGCCGCGCAGGAATGGCTTGTGCTCCTGGGCTGGAAACGTGCAGATAGACCACAGACGAGGCTTAGAGATACTGATAGTAACCATTATTCTGATGCCGCACGCGTGCGCCACCTTGGGCTCATGGCCCCTAACATTTACGAATATGCGCGCATCATAATGGTCCATTTTCACGCGCTCTTGTCGTGCCGATTCTCGGAAAGTGTTGAGGCGTAGTATGACCCGGAGAATAGGTTTGAACCACGTAGTTCCCGGTGCCCTTGTGTGGGCTTTGCGCGGCCACCTTGACTTCCCAAAAGACCATCCTACCCAAGGGTTGTCTAACAATGTCAGTTCCCCTCGCATATACTTTATTATGACACCGGTGGATCGCCGCATGCTTTGTGCGCGTGGCTTGGCAACTTGGAACTCAAGAACACTGTCCTTATGTGTGTGTGTGATGCGATCAAGTCCTTCATATACTCTGGGATTTTTTTTTTTTTCGCCTTAACTTCCAGGCACAACTTTCCCGTAGTAGTTTCTTATTTAGTTGTCTGAGGCAAACCATGGTTTTGCCAAATACGATACTCAGTTTACAAAAAAAGGGGGAAAAAAGAATCCCTGCTACAAAATAAGTAAACGCGTGTTAGAGGCGCTGCTGGAAGCGTTCCCTTACACCTTACGCCCGTCATTATTATGATTTTTTTTTTTTCTAGGACCTCCCGTTTTGTCCGTAATGACAGGGCGCCGTTCACCGCCGTCGCATTTCTCTCTCCCTCGCGTGGCGGCGCCAAATGACTGTTTTTTCTCGAAATACCTCGCGGGTGTCTGTCTTTCCCGTTCTCTCTGCACATCCCTGCTTCTAGTCGAGTTTTCTTGTGGGCTTGCCGCCGCTCATCGGCGTTTTTGTTGGCAGCAGTCATGAACTGAGACATGGTAAGGGGGAAAGAAATGATGGCAGCCACGTGACAACTATGTGAGTGCGAATTGTTGAATAACGCTCGGAGGTATTAAGGCAGTAATACGAATTAAAAAGTAAATATTGATAGATTGTATTATAGCATACATTAAGAGAACTTGAGTTGGGCAGCTCAGGTACTGCGTAGACGATTTATTGAATCCCTTTGTTGCATTGGGGCTGGTTCGTCGGCATATTTATACGGAATGATGGGGCCGAAGAAGAAAAAGATAACCTCTGGTTTATTACAGTAACAGCATGGGTACGAAGTGAAAGATTAGCGCAGTCGGAGTCGGCACAGGATTCAACAGAATGAGGGGATTAAGAAATTTGCGGGCAGAAAGATAGGTTCCGCTTGCGCCAGACAGGAAGTAGCCAATCTGTGTGAGATAATTCGCTGTTCAGAACCGGCAGCAGGGGTGACACGGATGTCGTAATGCGAGGTAGCAACTCCATCCATATCTCACCGACGTGCAAAGCGCTAAACCGTTGTAGCTGCGCCGTTATTTCCGATCGTAGTATAGCTGGCTTCCGAGACTTCGGTATGACTGTCACTGCAGACGCTCACCCTCCGAGCTCGGTTGCCGGCGCGGCGAGTGCTCTCCTATCCCTTACAATAACACCCCCCCGGCAATCTTATTTTGCTTTAATCATTTGCGAGGTACATAGTGTTAACTTCCGTCATGCAATACACACTGATGTGTAAAGGAAAGTGAATTGCCGCTTTTGTGTGAAACCCATTGGGAAACTTTCATTTTTCGTGTGCGCGAGTTTGTGTACGGTCTTGCTTTGGAATTCCTTGATCGCTTGCTACCTGGCGTATGCGCGTTTGTGTGCGTGTTGAGGGGAGGCGCTAAACGTTGCTTCGAGCACGTCCTGACGCGTGACTTTGCCACGTTTAGTCGCACTCGCTGGAGCGGATGCCGTAATGAAGGTGCAGCTGTGTCTTGTATTAAGGTGGTTGGGTTGCATGCGGCTTGCGAAACTCACCTTAGCGCAGCTAGTTTCCGCGATTGCGATCAAGGCCGACTAGCGTTGAAAAACATCAGAACCACGCTGTGTCTCGATCCGTCCCTCTTTCACTTGGCGTCAGTGAAAGCAGAGAGAATATTTAACGGGTTCTCTTCGGCGTAATTGTGTTTCGTACCCGGACCGCCCGTGCCGAAACATTAACCGGCACCTTGCGAGAATCCTGCTCTTTCAGGACTGTGATCTCCATCTTGTGTGCCACTGCCAATACTTTTAATGTATGCAAACGCAGAAATAATATCGCTGTGCATACTTACTCTGCATCGTGCTGTGTGCGTCCTCGGAGCGCCTCAGTTCTTGAAGTTCCATCAAACCGTATTACAAACGACTGTAGTGACTTGCAGAGTGGCCTTTAAACATTTTGACACAGTTCCAAAATGCAGGTGTGGCTCCAATAAGAGTAATATTTTCTAAGCGCGACTCCCACGTTCTACCGACTTTCCGTGCTCGATTATACAACATGTCGCACAGTTGACGGGACTGCGTTCTGAGCGTTTCCTATTACATTGTTTTTTTTTTTTTTTCTTTTTTCTGAGTGGGAACTTAAGATTTGAACTGAAAATTACAGTGCTCGTGCTGAACACTTTTATTTAGCTAGTTTTTTTGTTATTCTTTGTAAACTATTTTTTTTTTCTCCCAAAAAGCAATGTGTACGCGGTGCATAACGCCGCTAGAAGCACATCTCGTGTGTTCAGGCCCTATCTGTCGCCTTCACTACAAAGCACAGGCGCACTGTGGGCGAGTTTTTGTGCAAAGAACACTACGTAAAAGAGCCAGTTCGGTCTCGCCTCCGTTTAGCCCACTCCTCCACGGTGGCGTCGAATTCGAGCATCCTCGCCGACGCGGCTGCCGATACGGCTAATATTAGTCCTAAAAGAAGCCGGTCGAAGCCAGTGACGAGCCAAGGGAGGGACGGGCCGTGCGAGGGAAAGGGTGCAAATCGGGGCCGGTCTCCTCGCCCGCTGAGGAAGGGGAGAAGGAAAGGACTGGTCGAGCGAGATTCCGTGCGTCCACCGCGGCCGAGGGCTTTGCGCGCGTCTTCGCGCCGCGATCACCTGAACCGAGCGCGGCGGGGGAATCGCTCGCGAGAGGTCGCCGCAAACGGCGACGCTTTTCTTGCGTCACTTCGGCCTGTCCCTTCAGTTTGGTGTCTACGTCGTCGGCGAGACGTTCGAAAGGCTATGATCAAATTCGATCTTGCAAGAGGGTGGTCAGGATTTGAGCCTTTGAGCAGTCTTCGCTGGACAAGTTCATTCGCCACCAATTTCTTCCTTATTATCAGCGCTTTTTTTTTTTTTTCTCCCGTTCTCTGTTTACTCCCATTTCGAAGCTTCGCCAATGCCGAGTATCAGGCCAGAAGTTTGATTCAGGCCGACCTCTGAGAGAGATATAATTGAGAGGTAAACGGAAGATAAAAATCCAGTTTGCTACCCTGCACTGGGGAAGGGGTAAGGGGAGACAAAAAGATAAGGACGATAAACACAGATATATATGTACTTTAATAAGCACACACCCACGCGCATACGTAAAAGAACACGGGGGTGTAAGAGTCGTTCAGCTATAATAGGTCGCTAGAACCGAGGAAATTCAGTAGTGCCTTTGTTCGCCCTCTGGTGTGAAGACAGTTTCAACCGGCACTCCCAGCACCGTCTGCTCACAAAGCTGTCGGTCGCCAAGGCGTGCCAAAGCCGTTACGAGCGACTGTCTCTGGGAGCTGTCAGCTTTTCTGTCATAGTAAATGCCTTTATCTCTTCAGTATTCGACTAGCTTTCTATGTTGCCCTCTTTTTCAAAGGAGCTTTAAAGAGAAATTATATCTTTTACTCACTTCAAATTGGCATTCGTTGAGAACTCTAGTTGCTGAGCACGAGTTAATCCGAAGTCGAACATGGCACCAGTTTCCTGTGCTGTATTTCTATAATGCGTAAATATATGCGGACGTGCTCTCGGTTAACTGATGACGTATTTTCACCGAAGACGCAGGCAGGTACTGCGGTGAAAAGAAATAATTGTGGATTTTGGGTTGCTGATACTCCCCCCGTCTCTCTCTCTCTCTCTCGTTTTATTCTTTGAGCCGTGCTCCCTAAAGGGATTCAGAAAATCGCGCCTCTTCCTCTTCACAGTCACTCTCTCCCTGTGCACTTATATGTATTTAAACATTGTTTTCATTTCGAACGTTATCTCGTGTCTTCTCTGCTCGGTCGTGTATAGGGGTGCAGATGTTGTCTATCCTTTCCATCCATTCTTTATTGTTTCGCCATTATTTTGAATTTTCGTTGCATTATCTCTTGTTGCTTTCCCGCTAGGTTGCAGAGACATTTTTTGTATAAAGTCAGAGACATTCGGTGTAACAGAGACGTTAAGTACTAACGTAGACATGTACACACCAGAATACGGTGAAAGTAGACGCGCCTGTGGCGATTTATTCCGACGCTGTGCTTAGCAAGCATGAAGGCACTTTAACTACTATGTTACCGACTGTGTACTACATTTATCCCGTGAGTTAGTGGAGTCGGCCAGTTGCAAAACTACCACGAAAACGTTACTACATTTTTTTTTTTTTTGACGTGTCCTGTGTATAACACGAGACGCGCAAACCTGTCGAGTGCATTATGATTGATTACACCGTCATGGGACGTCACCACTACCGGTTCTGCGTGCGGATAGGTGTTCCTGTATTCCGTCGGCGCTGCTGCTGCCTCTGAATAATGCTGAAGTATACCATTTCTTGGCGCTCTTTGGCCATTACTGGCCCTTGCTCCATAAAACCCTATACGTCATCATCATCATCTCTTGAGCTTCCTTTGTAGCGTATGTACTGCGTGAACTTCGGACCCCCTAGTGCAGGGTAGCAAATTGGACGTGCGTCTGGTTAACCTCCGTGCCTTTCCTCTCTTGTATATCTATCTATCTATCTATCTATCTATCTATCTATCTATCTATCTATCTATCTATCTATCTATCTATTGTTGTTGTTGTTAGGCCACGTCCTCCGAGATCTGGTGGAGTGCGGTGTCGCGTACGCTGGATCACAGAGGCCACGGTTACGCGTGCTCTTGGCGCCACGAGCACTTCCGTAAGGTGCTGTCGGGACTGTTTCTGACGGCGGCCGGCTTTTTTTTTTTTTTTTTTTTTTTTTTTTTTTTTTTTGCCGGAACGGGTTGCCGCTGTCGCGCCGCCCAAATTAGGCGGTTCCCTAAACTCTTCCGTAGAGACCGCTCTTCCACGCATGCGCTGTCTGGCCTGTGTGTAGCGCGCGTCATTACGCCTGCGTGCATGCGTTTATATACATGTATGTTGTTGTCTCTGCTGGACGACGCTGCTTCTCTGTCCGCCCTCTCGCGCTTCTTCCTCGGCGGTTCCACGCCTTGCCGCGCTGTTTATCTCGCGTCGTCCATTTTGCCGGCCCTCCCTCCCCCCCCCCCCCCCCCCCCCACCTCCCCCTTTTTTTTTTTTTTTTCGTCCCGGCCATCAGACCGCGTGCAACGGGGCTCGTTCTGCTTTTGTCCGCCCGTTTCGGTTCTCCGTCCGCTTATACAGTTCGGTGTTTTGACGGACACTCAAATTGCGCGGTTTGCAGGAACGGCGCCTTGCTATATCTCTCTCTCTCGTCTCCACCCATCCCGTCTCCCTCTATATTTTGGTGGTTTCGTTTTTCTCGCCGTTTAACGTTCTTTTGCTTTCTGGCCGCTTCGTCTACCTCGACAGTGTTTGGCGCGTTTTCTTCGCCTTTATTTTTGCTTTCGTTTAATATTTCTTTGTGCGCTTTTTGCGTTGAAGACGACTGTTCAGCCATGTAGACTTCAATATGCTGCTTTCTACTCTTCTTGTTTTGTTTTTTTTTTCTCTCTCTCTACCTTGACTGTTGTGATGGTTCGCGCGTTCTTCTTTCTCCTCTGTGCCCCGACTGAGTGAGAGAGAGCGGTGTTTGTTTTTTGACAGCCGTCAGTGTACAGCTGAGATGGATTGGCTGTGGCCTCATTGCAGAAGGGGTTTTCTTTGCTTCGCCACGGCCTCTTCTTGCACGAGCAGCGCCGCTTTCGCCCTCTCTCAAACATCGGCCCCGCGCTGACGCTGCAGCGAGTGCCCGCTTCATTTCCTCGCGCACCCGGATCTCGCGCCGTTCATCGCCATTATTGTTATTATTATCGCGCCCGCTCAGTCGGGCCCGCGGCCAATCGCGTCAATCTCGTTCGCGTGCGCGTTAAAACCGGCGGCCGGTGCAGGGTCTCACCTCCCCGACTTCTTTTCGATATTTAGCCTGTTTTTTTTTTTTCTTTTTTTTCTTTTTTTTTTTTTAACCTTCGAGCCAGACACATCGACATTCCCACCGCGCTCGCGCCTTTGACCAGCGGCTTGTGTTTCTGATCGGTTTGCGCGTTGTTGCGGGTTGTTCTACTTGTTCTTTGTCCGTTCTCCTCTCGGGCGCGTCAGACGCCCTGACGCTCGGGACGCTCTGTAATATCGCTGCCTCTGGACTGTCACGACGCCACGGCCCGATCGCATTCCTGACCGACGCCTATATATATATATATATATATATATATATATATATATATACTTCTTTTCTCTCTCTTCATAGCGCGTGCGTCGATGTCTAAGCGGTCAAGCTCAAAGGGCGTGGTTCGGAGGACTGCCGAGCCCGAGCTGATACGTCTATTACGAAAACGCGATGCTCATGCATAGACGAGAAAAAAAAAAAAAAAACGAGTGCTTCCATGGCTGATCTTTTGGTGAGCGCATCTGAGGTTACTGCTTTCAATCATTTCTTCGTCTATAATATAATGTTGACTTTATGTACAGTGGTAGCGATATGACTGTTTCTTTAGCGCTTATATAGCGCACATTGCAACTATTGTCGAGTTTGTAACGGGAGTGAAGCGTGTGCAGCTATAGTTAAAGAGCCTGTTACAGCGTCTATATCATCATCATCATCATCATCATCATTCGATATTTAGGTCCGTTGCAGGATGAAGGCCTCTACCAGCGACCTCCAGTTACCCCTGTCTTGCACTAGCTGATCCCAACGCGTGCCTGCGAATTTCCTAACTTCATGAATCACCCCACCTAATTTTCTGCCGTCATTGACTGCGCTTCACTTCCCCTGGCACCTATTATGTAACTCTGATAGACCACCGGTTATCTGCCTTATGCATCACGTGGCCGGCACAGCTCCTTTTTTATGTTAACTAGAATGTTGGCTACCCCCGTTCGCTCTCTAATCCATAGCGCTGTCTTCCTGTCTCTTAACGTTACGCCTAACATTATTTTGTTCCATGGCTCGATTGCGCGGTCCTTAACTTCTTCTCGAGCTTCTTTGTTAACCTCCGAATTTCTGCCCCATGTGTTAGTATACCGTCAGTGCAACGTCAGTGACACCCAGTCTTCGTTTCTGAGTATGACATTATCTTATTTTACTTTATTTTTTTAAACAATTCTCGACATGTACACACTGTCACGTGTGGTGCGGCTGGAGACATGAGAAAATCTGACAGTGACATAAGACTGTAAATACTCACGTTGGACACGGCCCGAATCATGCACGTAAAATGGCGTCGTTGTAGCGCGCTCGCAAACGCTGCCATCGCCATCGACCACCAGTCAGCAATTTTCTCCATTTCCATCGTTTGGCATTCCTGTTTGCACTGGCCTGGAGCTGACGTCTATGTGGCCCTGTGTTAATGAAGCACCTACGTTGAATCACACACTTCAAACGCTTTAATTTCTGGCGCGTCAACAGTCATACCTGTTGCGTTATACTTTAAGAACTAAAATGCTAGCACTAAATTTCTGCAGGAAAATAGAGAAGGGTGTGATATGAACTTGCTTTATTTTTTTTTCTCTTCTTTATTAGACGTTACTTTCCTTCGCATCCTTTTCTTTCCTCTTCATTTTTTCCTCGTTGACAAAGATTGCACGGCTGCGAATAACTTTTTTTTTTAACTATCCTGCCGTGTTCCTTGGAGCAAAGGACACGACACACGGGAATAATAAGGATATTTATTTTGCGCCGGCAACATACGGCGAAGTAGTGAAAACGTTCTATGGCATGGCACCAAGCTCTGAGCCCTGCCTCGCTGCATGCTGCTCACTAGACAAGCGCGATGTTGGTACGGCCGCCGCTTCTTGCGGTTTTTCCTATCTCAGTAGGTGGTGCAACAAGACGCCAACAGTCGTCGCACGGCTTTCATTCGTTAAAGGCGGGTTTCGCGGCTGCTTGGAAGCATTTTTTCACCACGTATGCCGGGAGTATTCTTGGATCTTGCGCGTTTATCGCCTAGTTTTCCTGCCCTATTATTCTCTAAAAGTACTCCGCAGTCACAAGTAATTTGGTACCAGTGAGCATTTAGTTAAGCGTCTTGTTTTAGTAGCTAAGTAATAAATTAAGCAAACAGAGAACGCTGTTTTTTCAGATCGTCGTCAGGCTCCAATCGTGTAACATATTCACGGTAGAGGTGTTGCGACGCGAGCACCGGATTGAGAGGTCCTGCTGACCTAAGGGCATGATGACGTAATTTGTTACAAAACGACACGACACTTAACGACCCTGTCATCAACTTAACCAAAGTCAGTGTCTCTCCCTCTCTCTCGTGTTTTCTCGCGTGACACAACAGTTTTTTTCGTAAGATGCCCGTACAACCTGTATACTTATATTGCAAAGCAGCACTGTCGCACGTACGTATACGTCGTTTGCGAAAGGCGCGCGCGCCGCCGACGTTTTGTGCGCATTCAAAAGCCCACGCGCGACAAGCGGACACCGCAGCCGTGTTCTTTCTCGTCACTTTGGCGACAGTGGGACCGCGGCGAAAGCCTGCGGCAGTGAGCCGCCCGCCCCCTTGTGTACCGCCGTCGTCGCGGTCGTCTCGCTCGCGTCGAGGTAGGCCTCGCCGCAAGTGTGGTAAGACCACGATATATACCGGACAAGGATGGAGGAAAGAATCCGCAATTCCCGCGCCGGCGTGGTTCGTGGCGTGTGCGTGCTGGTATGTATGTATACGCAGTCAGCGCACACGCGCGAGGCAGGTGTAATTGTATACCCCAGTCGTTGTCGCCACGTCTTGTAGGTCGCTGTTATTTCTCCCTTGCGGCGGGGAATAATTGTATTCGGCGCCCTTGCGCCAGTCGCTCCTGCATCGCGTATATCTACGAGAGGAACAAATAGTGTCGTACGTCCATTATTATTATACTTCGAAACGCGGCGTTTTCTTCCGCTTTCGTTACTCGTTTCTCCCATGGGTGTATCATTTTTTCCATAATGTTTTATTTATTTTTTTTCTCACCGCAGGGAACACGCGGGTAGCTCCACTACTATACGGAGTCCACTCAATTAGCGAACACACGACGGACGCTAATTATATGTACGGTAGAGCATCGCCCGTAGCAATGGCGGCGTGCCGACTGTCATGTGTTGTGCGCGAGTGATTCTATGAAGTGATGCAAAAATAATAATAAAAAAGGGCTGGTACTAGCCTCGCTGCCGCCATTGAGAAATCTTCGCACGCGGTGTCCTCCCCGAAGGCGCTGCAAAGCTACGGCGCCGTCGCGAAAACCCTTTATATTTTTCCCAATTATACGAGCTTCGGCGACGCCCCAACGGGAAGGCGGTGCTTCGCCCGTCTACGCAGTTCGGCAGCGGCGCAACTTTCGTTTTTTTGGCATCGACCATTGTTGAAATGCGGCGCACTTGGGAACGGCCGCCGGGTGACCGTGCCGCTTCGGGGGCGCGCACGCGCTGTCGAGTGCTTCGGGGCTGACCGTGCGCCTCGGGGCTCGAACGAGCGCACCGTTTTCGTCAAGGGCGTCGAAGTCGGAAATAGTGATGCCGAGACGACCTTGTTTTACAGCGAATAGCTGTTTATGCCGCGTTACCCGGTTTCTTTCGCTTTTGTTTAACGTGAGAACATAACTATATGCGGGGACGATATCACCCGTACGCTGAAATCTCACACCGGCCATCTATTCGAACCTGATTGCGTCGCGCGGGTTAGGATCATTCTGCCATAAACCTTATCCAGCGGCTCGTAAGGAGTGGCGCAAGTACTGCTTGCTCCCTGCCACATTGCTCCCGAAATCTGAAGGGGATCGAGTGGTTGCTGCACACCGCAGATCTCGGAGGCCTACATGAGTAGCGCCGCGTTTCGCTAAATGTTACCGCGATTCTGAACGTCACACGGCCTAGTAGAAAGGCACACGGGCTGCACGTCACCCTCGTTTCCGTGATTAATGGTGGCTTTTTTACAGCGAAGCTGTCAGCCTCTCAGTGGTCGGAACTTTTCGTGTCCGCGTCATTTAGCAGAAACGTGGGCCGATCACGGCAGCAGCGCAGGGCATGCAGCAGTGGCTTGTACCCCCGTAAAGCAGAGGCTCTAAGCACTCAGCAAAGTTAAGAAAGTGCACACATTCTTTGGAATCAGGCGTTCAACACACAGAACAGCTAGCATTCGTTTCAATAACGAACAAGCATCCGAACCACATAATTGATAAGGCCTCTTGATAACAATGCAAAGCACGTATCGCTCCCCGCATAGTTTCCAGGTAAAGATTACTGTTGCGCAAGCTGCCGTGGCGACGGCAGCTTGCGACGTGGGGAGTGACGTCTCTAGCCCTTTCGTATATAATATAAAAGAACCAGCTCAGCAACTGATTTCATTGTTATTGTAGCACCGCTATATGGGTACGCAACGCATTGTTACTACTACCGAGAAGCAGCGTGAATACGAGGAGCAGCAAAGGGAAAAAGAAACGGCAGTACGACCAGCGGTTGCGCGTTGCCAAAATTACAATTACTCTTAATGAATATTCCTGCCATTACTCTAAAGCAAATAATGACACATTGCTTACCCCCCTCAGCAATAGTGGTGGTTTTCAATAGCTTCGCTGGACATCCACTGTCTCAGGGCTGGGATGGCGAGTCAATTCTTTTTTTAATCAAGAAGTCGGAGATACGCTAAGGTACGATGGAACAAATACGAGAAGCTATTCACTAAGATGCGCAGTTCGCTAAATGTTTTCGCAGATCTGGGAGATGTGTGTGTGTGTGTGCGCGCCACTGGCGAAAGGGGAGCCGTCAGGCTTCGCCATCGTAAACGTGTACTTGCATACAGCGCGAGGCGATGTATAAACGTATACTCTCTTCTCTGTGTTGTGTCGGTATTGTTGTGCGAGATTCGGCGCAGGCTGCCATCTGTTGCGAATGTAAACGCGCTAAGGAGAAATATATATATAGTGCTTCAGGTGCCTTCCAAAAGGACTGCGTCCTGAGCGGCGAATGTATCCAGGAAGCTGACATTTTCGCTCTCTGCCTACTTAGCCGCTGTGCTCTGTTTCGCTTGTATACTGGGCTAGGCATGCCACTGATGTCTTTCCGTTAAGGCGAGTGAAGCTGGGCGTGCGCTCCCGATGTCTTCAGCGCTACAATCAACTATTCACTTACAGTAGTCATATTCCAGCCTATAGCGGCCGGTAGGGCCATCAGATATCGCCGTCGTTCTGCGGTTGCGATAGGGCACATGCGAGCTTCCTTTGTTCCCGTCAGCCTCTTCCTGCTGCAGCCTTAGCTGTCTACTGTCGTACGCGGAATTTGCGCTGCTTCTGTCAGGGCCGCGACGTTCGTCGACTCTATCAAGGACCGCTGACACAAGAGTTGCGGGTATCACCGCGTGCGAAGTAGTTTCACTCTCGCTTCGACTACCGACCGCCTGCCTGGCGCATAGTATTCACATACATATGCGCCGCGTGGGAAGGCGGGCCTAGTGGAACGTCCGTTGGGCCATCTCTGCGGTGTCTGCTGGCTCGATAGCGGGGTCTGTATAGCAACATCGAAGCCTCCGCGCGTTCCCAAGACCGACGCGGAGCAGCTTCGGCACCACCCTGCGGTGTAGACAATGGCCCATTACTATACTACGCGGTGTTGCCCTGCATGCGCGCGCTTTCGAACGGTTGCATCTGTCCCGGACCCTGATGGAATCCTCCGAATCGCATGCGTAACCGCGGGCACCGCCGCCATTGGTGGAGGGGGCTGATGGAGGGGGGGCATCCGGCGGTCATTCCCGAAGCAATGCTTGCGCACACGGACACGTAACAAAGAAGAGGGAATCGCAGCGCCATGGGAGGCGACGCAGCGGCGCCTCGTGTCACGCACTAGCCTTGTGTGGCGTGGCCGCGCGTCCATGACATGAGCGGGCTTGCGCGAAACACGCTCGTGCCGCGCTTGCTTGCTCGCTTCTGCTGCTGTTCGGTGGGCAGTCGTCGCTTGCCGTCGAATGCCCGTTTCTGCCGCGCGTTCCCAAAGTAGGTTTCCCGCGCATTTTTTGAGCGTTTTCTTTTCTGTTGCGGTTTCTTGATGGGGGGCCTCCTTCGACGGGCGCGCTTCGGTGGCCAGGGGGCAGCACTGGTCACGACGCCATCGACGTGATCTCACGCGCAAGCAGCAGCGGCAGCCTGAGCTTCCTCTGCGCGCCTCGTCTTGTTTCTTTTGCCGTCTTTGCGCCGCACACCAGCGGGGATAGATAGGCTCCGCATTGCGCGCCCCGGTTTGTCTGTATGTCTGTCTCGCCGTTAATCCCCGGTTGTTATGCGGGCGCTGCGCTTTTTTGCATGCGCGTATTACCTGGCTATGTGCATTTATACGTATGCATACAGCCGACACATTCCGACTATCGCTGCATTCCCACGAGCTGCTTCGCGCGGCGCGGCCTGCATCATCGGACGTATACGTCCTTCGCTGCTTTTCTTTCTTTTTGTCGAAGGGTTTCTCTTCTGCCACGTGACCTCCCACCCGCTCCTCATTTTTCCACCGCTTCTTCTTACGTGCTACTCTCGTCTCCTCATGCCAAAACATGTGCGGGAAATAACGAGAGCCGGCAGAAATCGTCTTGTTCGTGTCTCGTTTTCTGATCGCGCCGTCTTTTTTGCATCTTTAGCTGACCATGCTTTCGTTGATTTTTTGGGAGCCCGCCTGCCAGCGTTCGTTCTCTCCAGAGTGTGGAAAAAAAAAATGCTCGTTGTTCAACAGCGCCTGGCTCGTCAGGCAGCGCGTTTTTAGGGGGCGTTCCTTCGTACCCTTTGGTCTCGCTTCTCCAGGATGAGCCTGTTTCCTCTCCTAAAGCAAATCGCCTGCACCTTTCGCGTGTGAGTGCGTGCGTGCTTGCATTTTCTCTTATTGCTGCAGCTACTCGTTTTTACTGCCTTTATTATTCCATTTTGCTGGCTTGTGATGGCTCCCGTGTTGATTTGTTGGTCTACTTGACAAGGCCGGGCATCTCCCCGGTGAAGTAGACGATCCCTCCGTGGCATGTGCAGTGGGGAAAAGAAGCAAATAATGAATATGTTTATGTAAAAGAAAGCTATTCGCTGCAAGCAGTAATTTTTGCCTGTGCCTTGAACTTTTTCTCAGTAAGGTGGCCTTATCGTTGACAAACGAAAACAAAAAGAACACTCCTGCACGCTGCGTTCGCGGCACGCAAGCGACTTTTATGACGCTGGCAACAGACTTCGATATATCCAATGTGCCACTTCGTAATGACGGAGCTACTTTACATTAGCACCGGTCAGTAAGTTTCCAGTGTTCGATATATAAACTAATTCGCTTTATCCGGGTTCGTTACGTTCGGCTTCGACTACATGCTTGCTTTACTGCGGCTACAGGTGGCAACGATCAGCCTCATAGCCTTGCAGAGCTGTTGCCAGTTGCCTGAGTCGCACTCATAAACCCAAAGCTTCGTGCCACTTGCCGAAGCTTTGGGTTTATGAGTTATGGGTTTCTACTTATATTTTTCTGTCTCGCAGTGTGTCGTCTAAAACGCGTCAAACAACGTCTGCGCGCCTGGCCGTGCCGGCCTTAATTCTTTATGTCATTGTCACAGCTGTCACCTATTCGTCGTCGGCGCGAAGTCGATCGACGGGGTATACAAGCCAGTTAGTTGGTCGTTCCGTACTCAAGTGAACACAGTGAAAAGAGTCAGAGTCGGGAGTAAACAAAAAAAAAAAACAAGATATTTATCGGCTGATAAATATACACAAATTAATAAAATAAAATAATAAAAAAAACACAAGACAGACTAACACACCTGAACTTAATATAACACAATGATGAAGACAAATAACTACGAGCAGTTAACAGTAGATATACAAATGAAACAGGGCGCGGATCAAATATACAAGAATACACTTAACAGCGTTTCACTAAAAATAAAGTTCAAAAGAAAATAACGATGTCATACGCGTGGCCGGGCAGCAGCAGCAAGTCCATAAACAGTGAAGTCGGCGCGCAGAGCTTTCCCGAAGAATGCTGGCGGGCCGATCTTGTTGAGGTGGATGCGATTGCTGGGCTGGGTTTCCCGGGAGTCTAGATTTGACGTCTTCTCTCAAGCAGGTTGAGCTAACTTGAGGCAAACTACCGTGAGCTTCGTTGCAGACGTTGGTTTGTCGTCTCGAACGTCAACTAGTTCCTCGGAGTTCCGACGTGGCCAGGCGGCCCAGGCGATACTGGACGGCACTAGCCCCCCGACGGCTTCTCAGCAGCGCATAGGTTCAGCTTCTAGACTCAATAGCAGGGCCCAAAACCTGCGCTTAAATAGCCTCTCCTTTCCCTAGTTCCCTATGTAGGGGAACTGCCGGTATGCAGAGTTCACCTAATTAATTCATCACTCCTCCCAAAAGTCTTGGCCGCGCCCCTTTCACCCGGGACGAAGGACGGTAGATTCCCCTCTCTCCAAGGTCGAGCTCCGGCACTGTACTACGCGGACGCACACGCACACCTCGGGGTCCGTTAATCGGCGTGTCGCGTTCTCGAAACGAGATGCCACCCTGTGGGGCCACGACGTTTTTGACGCCCGCTAATCGGCGTGTCGATGTCTCGAGAGACTATGCTGCCCCGTGAGGACACGACGTTTTTGGCGGCCGCTAATCGGCGTCGAAACCACTCGAAAACTCTCGAAAATGTGCCGCTCCGTGACAGTCACGGATGATCTTCTGTTGCGGTGTACGAAACCACACGGAGCAGTTTGGAGCGTTGATGCAGCCTTTATGTGCCAGAAACAAAATACGACGATCATCTCCTGACGCGACGGCTTCCCAGCTCGGATGGCACGCGTCGAGCAGCCGCTGGCACATCCACACGCCGCATATAACCGAGCCTCGGCAGTGTCGCGCTGCATAAAGAGACGAAAGGGTGCCTCGCATGGAAACACGCCGAAATTCCTGGCCTTTACGCACTTTACCTTTCACACACACACACACACACACACACACACACACACACACACACACACACACACACACACACACACACACATATATATATATATATATATATATATATATATATATATATATATATATTATTCACCTAGCTCGGGTCGTGCGTCCTGCAAGGTTTGTTCTTTCCTCCCCGCCCCCTTCTTCTCCGGCCGTCCTTTTCTTGATTTCTGCAGATTCCGGAATGCTGATCTCTGCTCTGGCCAAAACTGGTTTTTTACGTACACAGACGCACGCGCGCGCGCGCGTCGCGGTCCCCGGGAGCTTGCTTTTTGTTTTCTTCATATTTTTACCTCCACCACCACCAGTGCTACTGCTGCTGCTGCTGCAGCAGCAGCCACTTGAGATGGCTATAGTGGGTGGTGGTCGAGCATGGGGCGGTGGGGTTAAGCTGCCGTGTCGCTTCGTCTCGGCACTGTACACCCCAAGCAGGCTGAAGAAGGCGTTCGGTGCTCCTCCAATCGCTCCTACCATCTTCTTTCCTTCTTCGCGTCTCTCCCTCTCTGCTCGTTCACCTTTGTTCAGGTCGCGCGCGATCCTTTTGTTGGCGTAGTTCGTGCCAATCTGGTTGCTTTCACGGGTCGCAGTGGCAGAAACAGTAGCAACATTGACCGCTTCTTGCCTGCATCTTGCCGTCTCCTGTTTTTCTGTCTTTGTCTTTCTTTCTTTTCTTTTGTATTTTGTTATTTTCCTGCGTGGAGTCTTGCATAGAGACGCGACGCTTCGCGGCCGTTAAAGGTATACGAAACCGAGACAACTAGCTGAGCAACTGCGGTGTGCCGCTTGGCCTTTGTTTCCAGTCTACTGCTGGCCTTTGTGTGCCGGTCGTCCCGATTCACGCCGTCTCGCCCTGCAACGTTGGCCCGCGAGCATTAGCAGCTTGCGCGCGTACTTGCGGACGAACTGTAGAAAATGAGACGTTCTCTGGCTTTACAAGCGCCTCTCAGATTCAGAAGTGCCGCTTTGGTATTTTTCGCACAACTGTGACCCGTGGCTTGATACGAGAAGTTCCAGTGTTTTGCTTGGATATTCCGCTGCTTTCTGCTAGTGTCAAACATTTCAGAAGGACCGTCTGTTGGGCTATTTGGTCTAACATAGTTACTTTCTGATATAGCGTAAATAAGTACACATACGCACGAAGAAGACCCGACAGACGCGAAATATTTGCTCGTTGCCATTGCCTTTTAATACTCTATCGCTCATGCGCAGACGTTTACATTGTTGCCTAGAGCGCACGAGCATCGCGCTGCGAGACGAAAAAAAAAAAAAAAATCTGTCCTTGCTGCTCGGTTTGAACAACAATGCTTGTGAGCAAGGGTACTCACCTGGACCACGTATGCCACAGTTTTCAGCGCGGTATCCCGAACCTATAATAGCTGGTTTAGTATTTTGTTCTTTATTTTCTTTGCAGCCCGGTGCTCGATCGTTTTAGGCAAGAGTGCGGACGCCTATACAAGTGTGCTGGAGCGCATTATTGGGTTATGTGTCCGCGCAAATTCCCAGAAGTGGCGTCTGTTTCTGTTGCAGCTTTCTCCGCAATCCTCGATTCTTTGTTATTGCACGAGATTTCAGCCCGCCAGAGGAGCCTAGATTGAGTTACCTAGCCGAAGTTAACCTGGAAACCCTGCGAAACGGCTTTTCTCTTCGTCCGTTTCGTGTGTCGTTTCTGGGCATTGAGCTGACGTGTGCTGTCATTTTGCCGTGTAATCTTTCCTTGTCGACTGCAGTGTTGCCAGTCATTCAAGAGCCTGCCCCCTGGTGAAGCACGTCACCACTGTACCCGCTTGTGCCATTAAGAAACTATAGATTATTGGCTGGCTGCCCTCCTATTCAGAAACAGCTGGCTCACTGAAAGATGGCGCAGATGTATAAATTGTCTGCCGGGAGAGGCCTGTTCCTTCTGCATCGAGATCGCTTGAGCTGAGGTATACAGCATTGACAGGGCTCCTAATTGATGCATTTTTCACGCTGCGCTACTGCCTCGGGGGAGTCTAGACGGAGTGGGACAGTGCACTTTCTTTACAGATAGCACGTCGCGTTGCTTTCTCCTCTCTTCGTGAGCGCTGTCAGGCAACTAATTTATAACGCCGTCTCCCTCCATTTCGCCCTCCCATCTCATTACTCGAAGTTAAAAGTCCAGCAGACGGGATAGCTATTTACTATCATAACGAATCTAGCAAATAGAACGATGATGGCTTTTTAATAGAAGAAAAGACGGCGACGCATAGGGGAGCGTGTCTATGTCAAGGGAGGAGGACCTTTGCTTTTTTGCTCTCTGTATAGGGACACCTGCCGAGCATGCGACTGCGAAGCGCTGCAGTCGAGGGATTGTGCTATAGGAAGGACGCTGCTTGTTTCTTGGCGAGCAGCCTTGAACCAGTACAGTGGCTTCTTCTGCGAGAGCCGCACCTGGCGAAGTGTATCTGCATTTGGCGCTGATCGGGATTCCCACCGGTTGTGGTCGCTGGGATGCCGCGGCGTTCGCCCGTGACACATGAAGATGTCAGACGCCGTCGCGTCGTGCGACTATATACCTTTATTTACTCGAGTTCCTTCGACTCTCACCGCGCGCGAGGAATAATGGATGAATTGAGAAAGCTCGAAGGAAATGAACGCGCGCCGTACCATGCATAATGTCGCGCTCTGTCCGCCGATAGTTTGACATTCTGGTCTGGTGCGATCGAGAAAACCTTATTCACATTTCTCCGAAGAGACAGCTCCCCGTGTACATCTTTGGGTGGGCTTATATACCACGCGACACGTACAGTCTCACAAAAAAAAAAAAATGCATCTCTCAAAAATATTATTTTCTTTCCTTTCGTGCTCTTTCTTCTTTCTTTCTTTCTTTCTTTCTTTCTTTCTTTCTTTCTTTCTTTCTTTCTTTCTTTCTTTCCTGCAGAACTAGCTGAAAACAAAGCTTCACTTTTCTCATCGACTCATTTGCTGCTTGGAACGGCGCAGCCAACCTAGTAATCTGGCACATAGACCAAGTCTATTGCTCTGCGTTTCACTATAATCTGACACTAAAACTGAAGCTATACGAGGGTTGTTCAGGCGCTCGATCGACACAGGAAGTGACGCTTTAACGCGGAGGAAGACCACGCGACAAGTGGAACTCACGTGCATTCTCTTGAACTCCACTTCTTGTCAGACTGATGCCAGCTTTTAGTTACCACTCCGATGGCGCGCTTTTATGAAACCGTGGAAACACCAGCAGACTTCAGCGGTTCCTTCGGGTCCGAGCTTCTTTACTGCGGCAGCGTCAGGCTCTCAAAGCGGACACCGCCGTCTTTTCAAGAACTTCTTTCCCAACGCGCGCAAAGGCGTCTTCGTTCGCTGCATTATTGGTGCATGCTGTGGCCTCCGAGATGTGCGTTCACAGACACCAGCCGTTTCAGCGCCTGCGCGGCGCACAACACGGTTGGCTCAGTGCAAAGTGCAAAAGGCCCCCAATTTCGCTTTGCTACGGGGTTTTGAGTTCGATTCCCAGCTGACGATGGCCGGCAAAGCTCTGTTTTTTTTCTTCATATGGCGAGGGCAAAACTGCGGAGGTGGCCTGACGACGGCTTGAAGATGACGACGATGGTGTGAGGGAAAGGACAGACGGACGCAGCACAATCAGTTTATAGCGTTTAACTCGTGTTTCAGTATTAGCATATCGCTGCAGGAAACTTTGTTCCTTGTCCGTCTACGTACAGGGAGAGAGAGAGAGAGAGAAAGATGTAAATTGCAGTGATAACTAGACTAATTTTCCGGTTGGCTTCTCTGCACTGGGAAATAAGATATGAAGAAAACCTGTCCGCAAAAGACAAAGCTGACGACGACTTCTGTTTTTCAGTCACGATGTTAACGAAAACACTAGCGCTTTGAATGTAATTCGGGCTGACGTCGGCTCTGACCAGGGCTCAAGAATTCTCTTTTCTCGTTAGGGAATGATTGGCAAGCTTGTCGCGCGAGGTGCAGAGCCGTCTACGCATGATTCGCTCAGTGCAAGAAAGGGCCGCTGCTGTATTGGTCCGCGTGGTTGAAAGGACTGCGATTATGTGTGGTGGTCACGAGTGTCTTCCTTATATGGCAGCGGCGTAACAGTTAGCCTCACATCCGTCCGCTGAAGTGAGTGTGGAATCGCGGAATGTACTTGCAGCCTTGGAAGATCTCGACCGGGGCGTAATTTGAGTTGGCATTTGAGTGTTGGTATATGCACGGTGACTGCCAAGCGGGCATTCCCAGAGTTCTTGACCAATTAATGTCGTTAATTAACGTTCTTGGAAACTGGCCGGTACTCGCGCGGCATGCGCGCGAGATTAGAGGCAGGTGGTATCCGGCCGATTTAATATAGTGATGTGGGTATATCCTGTCCTTTCGTTGCATTAATTCGTCTTCTCTAGCAGCATCACCTCTCAGGTAAGATTCGGAGCCCGGGCCGTTTATTACTTTTTGTTGTTCCGTCAGCTTTGTCATGTGATTGTTATTAATTTTTATGGCACCGACCGTTGGAAAATAGGTGAGTCGCCAAAAGTCCCGACATTGTTAATTTTTATTTTTTGCGTGACTGTGGCTATAAGCATGCACAACGGGACACTCCTGTTTGCAGAGTGGTGTCCTTTTACCGGGACAAGGCGTGGTCCCAGTCCATGATCTCATCCTTTGTTAGCTTCGGTCGAATAAATTCGCGTAGCTATGCGTCGTTAATGCTTTGTTAGATGAAGAAGGAGGAGAAAGTGCAACGTGTATGCGTCGAGTACGTTATTGCTTGCAACTGGATATGAATGATGATGATTCGTTTGGAATGTGGAAAAAAACTGTCTTTGGTGTTTGAGACGTCGAAGGGCTCAATGTGAGGCCGAGGCTTAGTTGATGACAATCCGCACGTCCACGAGAGGCACTCTAGGCACACAAAGGACTGAAATGGTGCGCTGGGACCATCCTTTGTCCCGGCACGTCACCCTGCGAATTGAGGTATCCCTGACTGTACCAACATTCTAGCAAAGAAAAAAAAAATAAACTGTTCGCGAATTTTCTTTTTGTCACACCTCGTGTGTGCTGCTCCCGTATCCTTCGTGCCAGTTGTGGGTACGGTCTGGACTCGGCGTCTTCGACGAGCGCTTAGTACTGTAAACCTATCCGTTGCCGACTATAGTAGCAGCCGTCTGGTCATCGAGGCACGGACGGGAACCGCGGGTGATCCCGAGTGGCGACTTCAGAGCTTCGGTAGGACGTGCGCCTGTGTCCAAAACGGGCGCTATAAGCGAGCCATTTCGTGTTGAGTGTACGATCTGGGGGAGGGTGGAATTCAGGGCGGGAGGGGGGGGTAGGAAGGGGGGGAAGGGGTGTAATGCAGGAAGAAGAGGAACCCGGTGCAATTAAGCCGCGGAGGGTGTGATAATTAATAGGTACGGCGCACTCGGGGGCCCCCAACAGCAGCTTGCCTCCCTCCTGTTCTGAGCACACCCTCTCTTTTTCTCGTCCCCCCCACCCCCTTTCGGAAGAGGCTTCCTTCTCGACAAGCTACGCTGCTGCTTCTCGAGCTGGGTGGAGGGGAGGTGTTCCTTCCTACAGGCTGTCTTGAGACGCGCTTCGGTCACCTCTCGCGGCGCCGGCAGGAGCAGCGGCAGCAACTCAGCGGCGCGTTTTCTAGGAGCCGGTCCGTTTTTCACTTCACGCCTGGCTCACGAACCTCGCTCTCTTTCTCTTCTCCAGCAACAGGCTGCTGCTGGTTGCAGTGGTGGTGCGGGGGGGGGGGGGGGGGGGGGGGTTTAGCAGGCAACGCCGTCGAGGAGCTTGCCTTCACCTCGGCGGGCGCATCGAGGCACGACGTGGACGCAGCTCCCCTGTTGCTGCTGCTGCTTCTTCGGATCTGCGGCGCTGGGAGAGGGCGAAAATGAGCGCCGCCTGGAATGCCGCGTGCTCGAAGATGCGCTCGCTTCTGCTCGGTCGCCTTCTTGCTGCTCCCCTAATGGCTCCGCACGCGCGCGCGCGCGCTGAGAAAAATGGCAACGCGGCCGATCAGTCGGCGCAAAATGCGCCAGCCATCGACTTGCTTGGGAGACGACGCTTATTAAAATAATGTGCGCACTTCGGCGCGCCGGAACGTGCGGCGCGGACGCGAAGGAGGTTCGGCAGAGCTGTCGATGATCGGGGCGGAAGGGGCGAGGGAAAGCGGAGGGAGCAGCGATCGCGAATGCCGTCGAGGGGGCCCTCGCTGTGGCGAGGCTCGGACTCCGGGGTGGCCGAGGCGTGACCTTACGACTCTATACGGGTTCGCGTTTACGAAAAGCCGACGCGAGTGCCAAGGCAGCGATAGACTCGGCAGGTTTTAGCGCTAACTTGTTTCTAGCTGGTCTAAATCCCCTTTGGCAGGGATCTCATCGACAGTATGCGTGGGAGCGAGAAATTCAGAGCGCGCCGACACCACGTCTGGTTCGCTGCTACGAACTGCTGACCCGAATCCGTGCGCGCGACCCGTCAGATCTGCGATCTCAGTACGATCTATTTGCATTTACGTTAGTTCGACAGGAAAGTTTCATTTTGACAAATCAACTTGGCTCGCCTTTGTATAGCGTTCACGTAAACGCTTAGGAAAAGGGACTCGGCTTTTTACTTATGTACTACGCAGCAGCGGCATTGGCTCTCGACCTGTCAGTTACTTGTCCTTCGCAGCTCAAGAAGGACGAGAAACGTCCTTTTCCTTGGTAAATTGCATTGACGAATTCTTTTTCTCACGTATTGTAATATGTTTCTTTTGGTGGAACCGTCAGCGCCAGGAGCCGCCAGTCAGAGCGTGAAATAATGACAATATTTTAGAGCGATAGCTCTACTACTCCAGGTACAAACACAGAAAACGCCTGGTTCCGTAAATCTGACCTTCCAACTCAGCGAAGGGCAAACTGGGACTTAGCCTGCCACTACCGGCGGCTGCTGCGTACGCTGCGTAGGCGCCCATAGCTTGAAAGCGATCTGCGATGTGTACAAAGTGCGCCGAGTGCTGGTAGCTTCATAGGCACTCTGCTTTCGACGCTTAGTTCGCGTTGAAGCGAAACCCAGCATGAATGTCAATTCGCTCGCTGCTTCTGCCGCGCCGAGCAGCGTCTGTGTGTTGCCTTGTGGTGCAATTGTAGATGGGGTAGTTGCTGACGGCGCGAGCAGCGTCTGTGTCCTTTCCCAAAGCAAGCAAAACCGTGCTATCGCTCGACAAACTTGGTTCAACGGCGTTCAACCGCGGCAAATGTTTTTAGTTCTACCATGTTGTGATTTACAACAAGGAAATGCAGTAGTTGTCTGCCTGAACGGCTACCAATACAGATAGGCGTAATGTGAACGGTTAAAGCCTGCAACAGAACTAAAACCACTACAGAAATGAAACCGCCTTTATGTTATAGCTATGCAAGAGAAGAGAAATTAGAAGAATGTGCAACTGAGCTATCAGGCATTATAAGAATATCTGGTTTACTGATTGTTATTCAGTAGAAGAAGGGAAAAAAAAAAGTCGGGACATTTGGCCCTCCCCGACTGGGTGAAGTCTAGACTCGGAACATTTCCCCAAGAGTCGGGACTGTCTCGCTAAATTGAGGGCGGTTGGCAACCCTAAAACGAGGGATCACTGACCTCCCGATATCGTCATCTACTGCTTTAATCAAAAGCTCTCTCGGCGGGTACAGGCGATCGCTTTGTGGCCGGCCCTTACCGTGCACTTTATATGAAGAGTCCAACAAGGACGAACTCGGGAGGTGAAGGGGGGAGGGAGATCGAGACGCAGAGAAAAAAAAGATACGTGCTCCTCTACTAAAAGGCAATACATTCAGAGGTGTTTCGAAAGCGCCTTTTAGCCGTATTTTATGGCACTTTAAAGACGCTTCCCAGAACGAGTCCGACGGACGGTGCTGCGCGAGCCATACGTAAGAGAGCCCCGACCGACCACCACGCGCTTCTCTGGAAAAGGAGATTAGCCGCCGAGGTGCGAGAGAACGCCGCCTCGCTCTCTCACTTTTTCTTTCTTTTTTTTTTTTTTTCTTTTATTCAACCCTGTTGCTTGGCGGTCGCTGCGGCGGGCAAAGCGCGAAAGAGGCTGCTGGAAAACCGATGTGCACCGCCTCCTCCCACCTACCTCTCTCTCTCTCTCCGCCACTTCTGATCGCGTTTCTTGTGCCTTTTGCCGGGAAAAAGACTCCTCTCCTGAGTCACGAAAATCATCTTTTTTATTTTCCCTCTGTTTCATCGAAGTTCGCGTTATTGGAAACTGGTTTTTATAAGGAGAACTGAGACGAAAGAGGTTAGAGAAAGCGATAGTTGAGAGAGATCTCGAGTTTATTGTAACGTGTTGCGCAACTTTTCTTTTTTTTGCTGCTCGAGGATCGTATTCTGGGTACTGACAACGATGTCTTGGCTGGCTGTTGCCGTCCGGTCCGGCATTGGCGATCGCGACGCTTCGAAAATGCACCGTCGGCGTGCCCCGTGACCAACAGCACCCAACTCGCCCGTCCTCCCCCACCTCGTGCTCATATATGCACACACAGAACAAACACGCCGTACGCGGTCACTGTTGCACCGTGCTACATTGTCCTTTGTTTTGTTGGGGCACCTTTACTCTCTCAAGCTCATGCCTATCTGATGGCCGCCGGTCTAGCTCATTGCAGGTAACCTTGGTTTCCTGGTAATGTATGGTCCGCCGAGTGTATTCGGATTGATTCAATCAGCAGCAGCAGCTGCTGCTGCAGCGCGGTTTGTTAGCGGAGCCTTCTTCTTGTCCTCCTTAGTATTCCAAAGGCGCTGCTTTGTTCTGTTTATCTTTTCGGTCTTTCATCTCGGCACCTTCTGTGCAACGCGCAGATTCGATGCCACGCCGCCGGTCTCGTTCAGGGACGGCCGTCTGCGAAGAAAAACAAGCCATGTCGCGGAGCGGAGCAAAGCCCGCGATTGGAGTCGGGAAAGAGTGAGGGAGAGAGAGAGAGAGATAGGATGGAGATAATATATTGGAAGTGACCGTTGGTGCCTGCGCCGGGTGTTGCGGGCATCTGTTTCTGCCGCGTTAGTCCTTCACCCTTTCCGGCGACTCTTCGCTTTCTTTCGTTCGGCTTAACTCTTGCATGCACCGACACCTGCGCGCTTGCTTCTGGTCTATCCTTTCTTTCTTTTGGTACCTATAAGAGTATTTAGCTGAGAGAATTAGGCGTACTGCGCGTTGCTCGGTCGGCGAAATCGTTTAGCGGGAAGAAGGGTGCCGTTGCTTGTGTTTTAGCGCCGCCGAATTCCTAATTACGCTTCGCGATAAGACGTGCGAAGTCGCGCGTTGCTTTTGATCTTCTATACCCGTACACGGTCGAGACTCGCCGCCGCTGCTGCTGAGGGTGCGCACGTCGTGGGTGTTCGTCAATCGTTGCTTTTCTTTGTCTTCGTTGAATTTCTCTCTCTCTCTCTCTCTCTCGCAACTTCAACCTCTCAAGAACGTCCGTTGCTTGCTTCATTCGATTGATAGGATTCTTTTTTTCCTTCTTTTCTTTTTTTAAGCGCAGTCCGAATTTCACAATCTTCCACATACCCTTCTCCTCTTCCTTTTATATACCCTCGCGTCCAGAGTAAAATTAAATGGTGTTGCGAAAGCGGTTGTTTTTGACCGCTGCGGTCTTTCGTCGTGATGGATGCGTGCTTGCAACCTCCGGTGGCCCGTTTCCGAACGCGCTAATCCTCGGCTCTCACTTATACCCAGTCTGCTGCCTCAACAAAAGTTTCGAATTTGGGAGTGGCAGTTCAGGTATGACTGCTTTCGCTAGCTATGTGCTGCGCCTTCTGACATAAGTCGTGTTTGTTGCAGTCGAGCTTGACCTGGCCAACTGGGCCGGTGATTTCAGCTTGAGCGTCTCTTACGTTGAGAATCGAAGATTTCATCAAGTGTTTATCAAATTATAATGTCTCGGGGGAAACCAAGCAACAGGTGTGCGACTCCTCTCCCGACCACTTTCCGAGAGATATAGCTAATGGAAGGTGATGATGTCAGCCATGCTACGTGCGGGGCTTGCTACTTCATATTAGGTGTTTGAGATGACCCTCTTGAAGAGAAGAGTATAAGCCACTTTGGAACATCCAGGGAACAATACGCGTTGGAAAATGGCATGTAGAAGACAGATAGACTGTGAAGCAGCGTCTGTCTTACCGCGTCGATCCAGGTGAAGTCCCACATCAGATAACATAAGAAACAAAGTGGGGAAGCAAGGCGACTCGTCGGCGCAGCCTTTTTTTTTTTTTTTTTTTTAAGCAATTTTCAGCGCTGCCTGTGCAAAGTGAACTTGCTCGCAGGAGGAAGAAAGGCTTTCGGAAACTGTTGTCGGTCCTCCTAGTGGCGGGTGTATTATGCTACGGTATACATCCGAATGTGATCTTGCTCACGGTAGCAGGGCGAAAATGATCTGCCACTTTTCGTATCGCTGGAAGGAAAAGAGAAACGACGTCTTTATATATATACTAATGCAAAATACTGTGAATGCCTGCGAGCATTTTTACGGACATGCTGTATTGCTTAATGTGGATTTCATATATTCTGGCTTCTGGCGACTTCCATGTCACTAAGGGCTTTCTTTTCTAAGATTTACTCGAGACGTAGAGCGCACACACAGCTGCTTTCTCTTTCGGTTAACTGCCCTACATTTCTCTCTCTCTTTCTCTTTCGCCCTTTTTAAATTCTACTTTTCTTGCTGGCTAGTAGCTGTCGTTATAGGTCAGGAACAGGGACAGCAGTTATACCAATCTGCGCACTTCGGCGGAGACAGTTTGCGAATTTCTCGGCGACTATACATATACGGGGCTGTTTCAGAACGCAGGGCCCTGCAGTCCGGCTTACGAAGACCCAACGATAGCTTTGGAAACTTGCTATCGGCATTTCCCAAACACTCGTATATATTTACACGGGTCGTGAGCCGCGGTATCTGGCTTTTGCGAATCCGTGAACTTCTCTTATGCTTCTTATGCCCCGTTCGCGTGACACGGCACAAGCGATGTTTACTGCGAGACGTCCGCGAACAAACTCTCGTGCGCGCCGCTGTCCATCTTCTTCCGAGTCATTTCTTTTTCTTTTTTTCTGTAACTTCTTTCCGTACATTTCGGCCGTGGCCACACGTAATAATTTGACGCCTGCAGCTACACATTATTCGTTCGCACGCCGCCGATCCTCGCGCATTACGATCGCTGCTGCCATAACGAGAATCATTACGCGCGCCATTCCGACTATAGACGGCCGGTCGGCGGGCCACTTGTCCGGGTCCCGCCGGAGAGCCCCGATCGAGCCGTGCTGTCTGGGCACCGAGAGCTAGCATGCCGCAGCCACCACCGCTCAGCGCGGTAGTTGGGTCGTGCGCGGGGTCTTAGTGCGTGAAAAAGCAGCGTGGCTGCATTACAGGGTCGCCCGCGCCGTGAGCACTGATCCTCTCTCTGCAGCGCCGCCGAAGCTGCGCGCGGCATGCGTTTTGTATGCGGCGAGTTCTTCTCGCGTCGCGGATGCTGCTGCTGCTGGTGGCTCCCGCATGCTGGACTCTTTCCTTCGTCTGTGCCTTCTTTCGCATATATCTGTAAAAAGAAACGTGCGCTGTAAAAGATGCGGCTCAGCGGGCACGCACGTAGTTCGACCTGCTTGCTCTTTTGGGAGGCGGCGGCCCTCTCGCAAGGCTGCCGGTGCAGAAGCTTGCCGGTCGTTCTTCCTCTCCTCGCTGGCTGCTTTTCCGCTTTCCAGGGGCTCTCTCTCCGGTGTGCCCGAATCCGCGCGCGCGCTCTGATCGGAGGAACCGTGGCAGTGCCGTTTCTTTTCTGTTTGGTGTATAGAGATGGGCTGGTGGAGGCAACAGCGCCGCTTTCGACTACCGGACCTACAGTATAGGCTGCTGCTTCTCCATGCCTGTTTGCATGATTCCCGGCTTGCTGCTCCTGGTTCTGCGTGCCACCGCTGTTGCCTGCAGTGCGCAGCGCTCCGCTGCGGCTTCTCCCGTCTCCTCCTCCTCCTTATCTCCTTTATTTTTCGTGGCGGCAGCTATACGGCCGCCGAGGTGAACAAGGCGCGAATTTAAACCGGTTGCCGCTGGGTCGATTCGCTGCATCGGCGATTGCTTGCCATTGCGGCGGTATTATGCGTCCCGTCTGTGTTTGCGTGGCCCCGACCGCGCTGCATGCCGTGTCGGCCCTTGCTGCGTACCCCGCCCGACGATGCTTTTGTAATGCTTTCCCCCTCCTCCGTGGCTTTGAGCGTCTGGCTGCGCTTTGCGTGCGTATGCAGATCGAAAACTGGATATCTGGCGCACTGCATCAGTTCCTGCGGCGCCGGCTGTCTGTCTGTCTCGACAGTTTAGAGGGAACCCGACGCGTGATGTATTTCCGCTGCCAGTGTACTTGCGCGTCCCTTCAAAGTTAACTTTAATCAGTCGCATGTTGCATTAACGAACGCTCGAGCTCGGTTTTTTTTAAGGCCAGTGACGTTATTATCGTACACCAATAGTGCGCTGTCTCCTAGCACGCGTCCAGAGAGGTACCGAGGTATTGGTCGACACTGACAAAGCAGATCGTATGCTGAGGCGGTTCGTAAACACTAGCACCGGCTAATTGCGATGACTAACATGTTATTAATGAAATTGGTTCGACACTTATAAACGGGTTTTATGAAGCTCTGTGACTTCGGCCATAAATTGTCCTAGTTTCTGCGAGTGTGTTGGGGCAAGGAGGGAGGCGGGGATGCTGAGTTTTCGCGATTCGAGCCGCGAAGCACGTTCTGTTTCCTCGCGCATAGGTGAGATGAGAGAGACGGACAGACCGCGTCTCTGCACATTCCTGTATACGAGAGCAAGACTCTTCTCGGTGTTTTGTGCGTTTGTGTAGCTGCCTTCGCCATCGCCGCAGCAGCAATATGCACGGTATATATACCGCGCACGCGCCCTCACAGCGCGAGAAAATGGCTCTAGCGACCACACGCGCGGCCGCTTTGAGGAAGTTGCTTCCTGTAGCAGTGCGTGTGGCATGGGAGGCGCCTCTCGCGCGAATCGCTTCCTTATTTATAGCCGCGCGTTGTTCGTTTCGCTTATCAACTGCCGCTGTTCCGTGCATTCGCGCGCACCTCCTCGAAGCGGTCTCCTTTGTTTCTTGCCCCGTTCACTCCGCACCGTCGTCCCTCGTGTGTAGGCTGTGTACGGCCTGGCCGTCGTACGGCATTCCTCGTCCACTCGCTTTGACATCTCTGGAAGACCCACGGGCGCGCGCGCGCCTGCCGCTCGCCCGTTCGCGAGACTTATCTTTCTTTTTCCTTGTCACGCGTCACTCAAACGCCGCGCCGCTGCTAATGGCCGGCGCCCACCGCGGATAAGCAGCGACTTTGGCCGCCGCCGTTCGCCGGCCATTTTCGATTTTATTTTATTTCGTACTCTCCGAGATGGGTGCGCGAGAGAGAGCGTGTGAGGAGCTGCCAAGGAGCCACCGTGGTAACGCCCTAGCCTGACCACTCTGAGTAGTTATAACCTTTTTTGGGTCTTTACATTCTCATGGTTTAAGCTTGTTCCTTTTGAGACAAAGCGATGCGAGTACAAACCCGCTACGAAGCGGGAGCGCGCAGTGGCTTCGAGAACTCGATCGAAAGTGCACCGTGTGACACCCGTACAACACTTGGAACAAAATTGTGGAAGTTAACACAAAGCTTGAGAAGCAGCTTGGCAGCACAACTAGCGATGAAACGAAAATGATGGCCGTAATGTTGAGTGACAGGGTAACAACGGTATGGATTAGAGAGCAAGCAGTGGTAGCCGATATATCGAGTTGAGTCTAAGAGGAAGAAATGGGGCTAGCTGGTCTGGCCATGCAATGCTCATTGCAAGTACCCGGGGGTCCATTATAATAGAGTTGCAAAATGGGTACCAAGCGAAGGGAAACGTAGTTACGGAGGACAGAGAATTAGGTGGTGTGATGAAATTCTGAAGTGTGCAGGCGTAAGATGGAATCAGCTGACGCAAGACATGAGTGAATAAACTTCACTGGGAGAGGCTTTTGTCCTATACAGTGAACATAAAGTTAGGCTGATAATGATGACGAATACGTTGCAGGCACTGATCGTGACTTTGTGATCTACGGACCTCACTTGTCTGTTTTGCAGTGCTCGAACCTGATGAGCACAATGCTAATTTATTAGGAGGCCTCCGCCTGGACGTTTCTGGCAAGCATGCATCATATTTGCTTGGTTTCGCTACTACAGACAGCCACACCAACGTTATTGAGTCTGACTATCATTGAAGCTCACGTTTGATCAATCTTTCGATTTCCCCTCCACCATTGTCACGGGCGGTGGTAACATCTCGCGAAACCACCTGCAATGAATACCTCCCGTTTATAAGGGAACGAATAAGGGAACTGGTTGCTTCACGGGTTCAGTCAATGCAAACACGTCACTGTGTACGCGGCTTCGGAGAACGACACGTGTAGTGTTTGTCCCGTGACCGCTGCTGGCGCCGTTTTCGCTCCGTTCCATAGAAGCGTTAGCTGCCTCTCGCGCTACCGCATTCTGAAGCTCTCCACCGCCGGTGGTCCTCGGGCTGTGCTTGCATAAGCAGGAAGCAGACGCGGACCGGAACTCAAGGTTCGCAAGTGGAAGCGAGATGTCGAAATGTATAGTTTCCCTCCCTTTTCGATCACTGAAGGGTAACACGTGCGCGAGCTATGGCACCAATTTTTTTTTATTCCGTGTTTGGCAGGCATACAACGGAGTTTTTTGTACGTATGAGCTGTCTTCTGCGGCTGTGAACTTCTGATAAACTGAGCGAGTATTGGTAGCATTGATATCAGTATTTCTCTGTGTCTTTCTCTTTTTTTCCTTCCAGGGCATATGCAATAATGTCGGATTCGCGCGATCCCGCGTGTGGCTATATATATGCGGTTGCATACAGTGCTATAGAAGGATTGACTCTCGCGTGCCATCCGTGCGATGGAGTTCCAGCGGATCCGATCGAACGTCCAGCCGCACGAACGGGTGAATAGATGAGCAAAGATGGAAAGAGATAAAGCATCGGAATGGAAAAATGAAGGAGAGGAGGGATTGCTGCATGCAGTCGTTTTGCGAGAGTCGCGCCGCCGGCTGGCGCATCGTCTCGACGGTTTTTGATGGATTCACGAGGCGTCACGCGGGAGGCATCTTTTTGCGGCCTCTGCACGCGAGCCGTCCCTCGACTGCGGGAGAAACCGATGGGCTGTTTAGATGGCGCCATTGGTCGGTCGGTCTCTCTCTACTCGGAAAAGAAGTATCATTCCTTCTCGGTGGCCGCCGCGATCTTGAACCCGGCTCGATGGGTCGTTTTGCGTTCACCCTCTCACTCGCTCCTCTTCAGAGTCGCTTCTGTTGTCCCCGCTTCTTCTTTCTTCCTCTGGATGGAAAAGTTTGATAGGCGCCGCGTCGCTTGCGTGGCGAGTTTTCGATCTTTACGCATTCTCTCGTGGTTTGGAAGCTGCGTGCAGGGGCGCGCGTGTGGCGCGCGGTCTAGCTATATCTAATCCTGGTTTGGCATCGGCGGACAGGCGCTAACCAAAGTGGCGCGCTACCGTGCGACGTATGCATTTCAGGTAGCCCGTAGTTGGCATATAGACGCATAGTAAACCGCCGCCGCCGCCGAGTCGCCATGCACATTTAGCGCTGTGAGACTATTCGCCGGACGTTTATTCGCTCCACGTGGTCACGCAGTTATGCAGAGCAGGCCGTCGCGTTCCTTTCTTTCTTTCTTTCTTTCTTTCTTTCTTTCTTTCTTTCTTTCTTTCTTTCTTTCTTTCTTTCTTTCTTTCTTGAAAGCGTATATACTTTGTGAAGGAGATTCTGTCGGACGAGAGATGACCCACCTGCGGATGCGCTTCGCTGTTCGGCTCATCTTCGGTTTTGCACTTGCGTTTTCGCTCTCTTTCTGACGCATTCTGAAAGCACGTGCCGTTTCGGCATCTGCATAAGTAACAGTTTACGCAGAAAAAAAAAATGAGCAATGGCTTTCTCCACGCAAGATGAGATTGCGAGGGGCCATTCTGCGCACAGTTCAGTTCGTCCACTCTCTCTACAGTCCAAAACCGTGCCATGGGAACCAGATGTTTTATATATCAAAGTTGAAGAAATAGACACGGAATGAGTTAATGCACGCCGTTTCTGTAGCGTCTCTCTAGAACAAACGAACGGAACAAACAGACGTACAACACGTTTCTCTTGACTGTGCTAATCTGAATGTGCTCATATATATCATATGGGTCACTTCATTCACCATCATCATCTATGGATTGATGACTGGGAATTAAGTGCCTCTTCCGGGTTCGGCGACTTTGCATCACGACCACATATAGCACCGGCTATACACTCTGTGGTAACTGATTCACAAGTGAACTGTCTATTGAAGACAGAGGTCAGACGTCCATGGTGTGCACTATATACATTGACTGTAGTCAAAAGAGCTTGGAATCGCTTCTGAGTTATCCTGCATTGTGTCGCCACGGGATCACAGTCTCCTGTATGAGCGAGTTCGGTGCGCGGTGCTGCAACGTGGCCCACTATATTGCAACGATTCAATTTCTTTCCTTTTCCGTTTCTCCTGAATGGCCCTACCGGCGCTCCGCGTAGCGGTGGATGATGCGAAAGGAATAGAATCCCGCGAAAGGAATTGATGCATTATGCCAGCTCGCCACCATTCCTGGTCAAGCACTTTTAGCGAATCGACGGTCATTGCTTCACAGATACGCATGGCACAGCTACAAATATTTTGTTACCCTTGGCCTCCTGAAATCGAGTCTCGAGCAGGGCAGTCATCACATGCTGCTGGGTCCTCTCTTATACCTGTAAGGTCTTCACCGTTGGCTTTGGAAAGTGCGGACTTTGCGCAAATTTCCATGCTTTGCTTTCTGCCATTCAAATGCGTTACGCGTTTGTCTGATGTACAGGGGCGTCTACATTTAAGGAAACACTTCAATAATATTCCGAGTCAGTTTAATTCCAGCATTTCTTCTACTTTGTGGTGAAAACGTGCCTTATACGATGCCTATATAGTACGCACATATATTAGTGAAACGGAGATATGATGAATTTTATGCCAAGTTAAGCCACTGTGATCGCTTGAATACGAATGAAGTGTTTCCCCTAAATGCGGACGACCCTTTACATGATCACCAGCGACAGCCTGTCAGTGTACATGCATGTAATTTAAATCCGTACGCAGCACAATCACCGATGCTTTTGTGTGGATACAGTATATAAGCTGGTTTCTTTCACCAGAGATCATATATAGTTGAAGAGAGAGAGAGAGAGAGAGAGAGACGAGAAACGCGCCCAGAAGTTCCGAACCTGCCCAACCAAGGGAAAGTACTCTGAATATTTTTGACGTACAGGCGTTTAATGCCGGAAGCTTTTACGGTGGTTGCGCGCGCTCAGTCGAGAGAAATGGTGCGCTTATATACGTTACACAGCCTACAGCAGCCCCGGCGCTCTTGCTTGCTACTGCGCCGTGCCAACTCGCTTCTTGTGGGCTGGGCCGATCGCCGCAAACTGGGCCAATGGTTTCCCTAATGACGGCGCTTGCCCACTTAGTCGCCTCGCTGGCCGCCGTCGCCCGTGCACACTGACGCACAGTATAAGGCGATGAACAAAGAAAGTAGCAGAAAAACACGGGATAAAGTCAATGCGCGATCGCTTTCGAGCCGCTCCTTGTGTCCACATTTGCGCTTGCATGCGCGTATATACCGTCTCGCTGTTTTTGTTTCTTCCTTGGCTTGCCTACTGTTCGCGAAACCGCGGCCACGCTTTAACGGGGCCACCGTTAACCGCGTTTACGCGCTCTCTCTGAACCGCCACCGTCACGACGACCACCGCACGCGGCGGCGGACGGACTTTGACCGCCGTGCGGGAACGGTCGTGTGGTTTCGATGTCGACGAAGAGCCCGGTCTGCGCATGGTCCTATTGTCTCTATCCGCATGCGTGGAAAGTGCACTCGCGCCACTCTCTTGCTGCAACCGTATAAACGCGAAGCTCGTTACGCGTGTGCACGCGTTGAATTGGGCGCGTCCTATTTCTTAACGGTTGGTTCGAACGTTTGTTTGCATTCTCGAGCACGTATCACGGGGCGCGCGCGTTTCGATACGGCGGTTTCGAGTTTTTCTTGCTGTTCTTCAAATCCGCGGATTACGCTGCTCCTTCATTCGAGGAATGGCGCGCACAAACCACGTGAGCGTCGTAATATGAACGAGAGGTGCGCGCGCTCATCGCGGTCATTTGTTCGCGAGCGCGCGTCGACATAAATCGCGCGGAAGACAAACGTCCTTTTGTCTTTCTCTCGGAGCGTATAGTACGTGTGGGGTCGCGTCGCGGTGAGATTTTCGATGATGATTGTGCGCTCGTTTGCTTCTGTCGCCTGCGAGAGAGACTCGCGTGGCAACACTTCGTGGTCTGTGAGAGTGTGCGAAGAGGTCGCGAAGCTGTATGCCTTCACTTTCGTTCGCGCAATGCTCTTTTTGTTCGTTGCGTTCGACGCTGTAAGTTTATCTCTTTCTCTCCCTCTTTTTATTGTAGGCTCGAACGCCAGTGACCTAGATATAATAAGACCCCCCCCCCCCCATCTCCCCCTCTCCACTGCAAACCAGTGCTTCTCAATATCACGAGTTTAGTGGCGTTGTATACTCGTTGTACTCGAACCAACATTACACTTTCTTTCTTACCACTCGCCTTACACATGCACCCTTGCACATATTTTCGCGCAGTTGCGCTCATTTTCTGAGCAGATGAAACTTTTTTTCACTTAGCGTTTGCTAATGAACACCGGACTCCAGAAGAAAGACGCCACTTCTACATACTTTTGACTCGATCGTCCGCAACCACTGCCCTCCTTTCTCTGTGCGCTGTGCAAAAAACTAGTCCAGTACGACTCGCTCGAGTTCGCAGTATATTACTGCAGACGTCGACTGCCTATATATTTACAATAACCGGCGAGAGATTGTCCGTCCGTCCGTTGGACGTCGTCATCGTCCATCGCTGCGGCAATCACTGGAAGACGCAGCGGCGGGTCGACCGCGCGGTTCCGTCACCGTTGCTCGGCCCCCATTGTCCGTCCCGTCGGCGAGGGCGTATGTTAACGAGCCCCGGCCCCCTCTCTTCGCGTCGCGCTGTTTTGACAAAAGAAGAAGAGAAGAAGCGGGGTCCTCGCGCGCATCGTCCCCGTTCGGCCAGCGCGGAGGACGACGCGGATGAACGCGACCTCTTTGGCCGCGCGTCGCCGTCGTGCGCAATGCTGGTCACCGCTGCGCGAGTCGCTCGCTCCGTCGCCGTCGTCATTGACCCGGCCGCCTTACTTCCTCCACCGAAGCGAAGAAGAGAATCGTCGCTTCCGGGAACACAAAAGACCGCGTGCCTCCTTCCTTCTCCACCGTCATCTCTCCCCTTCTCGCGCGCTGGCCGCTTATTGTGAAGCGCCCGCTCGCCCAATGATAGTGCTTTCGCTTCGGCGCGACTTGTTGTCGTTTTCAATTTCTTCTCTGCAGTTATGCTTTCTCTCTTCTCTCCCCCCCCCCCCACCGCCTTCCCCTCGTTCGCTTTCTCTCTTCCGGTTGTTTAGTATTATTATTATCGCTAATCTCATTGTCCTTCCTCTATCTTCTCTGTCGTCTTTATCTTTTCATTCACACCTTCGCATCGCGCTCAAAATGTGCGGGTGCTTCAGCTGGTGTGAGATGGGGTTACGGCATAAATTACGTCGCAGCTGGGCGTATAGTAATAATAATAATAATATCTTCTGAGCGCACATTACCGTTAGTGAAATGGAGCAGCCGGAAGCGCGCTTCTCAATTTGCAACCTCTCCAGTTGGCAGTTGGACCCCGGTTAACCCCTGCCTACTGCTATGCCCCGCCTACTGTTGTCTGCTGCCGCAACGTGCCTTTAATTTACATACACAGGCGCAGAGGTCCATATTTCTAATTGCGATATGGTGAGAGGTTCTTTCTCCTATATGGAGAAAAGCAAAGCGGAAATCCCGCATTAATGTTCACCTAAATCGATAATAAACGGGCGTCTTTTTTGTATGGTTGTTGTTGTTGTTGTTTTATTCGCAATAAATATTGCAGGGGGGGGGGGGGGGGGATTAGGTCCACATCAGAATGCGGCTGCCGCGGCCGTGACTCGAACCTGCGACCTACTGGTCGCCAGGAGAACGCGATAGCCAACGAGCCGCGCGGCTCGTTAGTTGTTGCGGTTAAAAAAAATACAAAGCGTGCGTACGTTTCACCCGTGGTTGCTTTCAAACGTTGCCTTTCGTATACTTGCTTCTCGCATTGCGACGTTGCCCGCCTCCCTGTCGCTTTGTTTTTCTAAAAAAAAAAAAAGAAAAGCTGTCGCGCTGTAGACATCAAACACGGAGAGGAAGCATCGCGCATATCGTATAGACGGCGGGCGAAGCGCGCGTGCTGTCGGCATAGTCCTTCGTGCACGTGTCAGCCGCGAGCGTGTCTTGGCTCACCCGCAAAGCCGCTTTTCCGCAGCGACATGCACGCTGGGCTTTGTGCAACAGCTCTTCTTGCGCTGCTGCTGCTTAGCTTGAAGCCTATTCCCGGCTTGCAGCCGATATAGTCAAGGTCGTGCCCTTAGTAGCAGCCTCTGCTGTGTGTACATTCGAAGGAAAACACTTTACTTTGCCTACACGGGGTCGCCGCCGCCGCAAAACGTGCGCTCGTGCATATGCGCCTCCTCTTTGCGGGTAAAGCCGAAGCCAAAGCCTCGTAAACGCGCGCGCAGCCGTAGTCACAGCTGACCTGACGCGCCGAAAAGAACAGATGGAAGAAAACACGAACACCAGGAAGCCAGCGGCGCGTGTCTAAACCGCGGGGCTGAAAGAGAGTAAGCGAAAGCGGCTGGTGATATTGCGTCGGGGAAAAAAAAAAGGGGGGGGGGGGGGGAGAATGAGAAAGAATGAATAAAACAAGAGAAAAAGCCGCGTTCTTCTTGCGGTTGAAATCGAGAAAGTCTTCCGAATGCGTGCGCGCCGATGGTCAAACAACACGTGCGCGGCGTGCACGCATGCTTCGCCGGCTGTACGTGTGTGTGTGTGCGGCTGTTGTCCGAGCGTGCGTGACGAGCCACACACCGGAGCCGAGCCTCGAAGAAACCCTTCTTGCTCGCCAATGTCCGCCGCTTCTCGCTCTCGACTTTCCAGCTCCCTTAAACGCGATGCACTTTTGTCGGTATACTCTTTTCCGTTTTTGTGCCATCTCGTGTGCCTGAGTTGGCTTTGCACAGGTGCGCTCTTTCTCGAAGATGCCTAGGGACGTAAAAGGGGGAGAGAGTGGGGGTTCGAATGAGAGGGCGAAATGGACGCCGCCTGAACGTAGGAAGCCCCGTTACACGCTAACACATTACGCGCCCAACGCGGAACGTGCAGTAGCCGGCGCTGGGTGTTGGATGATGGCTTCCGAGACCCTAACGTGGTGTCTGCCCGATCTCGGAGGCTACGGCTGGATCGCGGCCTGAGATTGCAACGGCGCATCAGTGTGATAGCTGACGCCACGGCTAGATTGCTCTTTCCTTCACACCCGCTGCGGTGTGCATGGCAGTCGAGCTCTGTTGGAGAGCGCAGTGAGGTCGCGGGTTCGACTCTCAGCCGTGGCGGCCGCATTTTGATGGTGGGGGTATACAAAAACGGGCGTGTACTTAAATTTGCCTGCAAGAACTCCGTGTGGTCAAAAGTAATCCGGTTCTCTCCACTACGGCCGCTTCATATACGTTGCATTTGAACTTACGTATCAGTAAATCAATCAATCAATCGATCGATCAAAGTAGCTGCAGTGAACGGCACAATGCACCGATGACCACGAACTACAGCCGTCTTACTGTAGTGACTAGCATGCACTCTTGCTCGGCTTCTCTCTTGCTATAGTCCGGGGTGTTAAAAAAACATTAATTGCTTTCTTTTTCGTTACGACTACGATGTAAATGCGACCACTCAAATCCACGTTGGTTCTGTGTTTGAAAGTGTAAATGATGTGGTGGTAGCTCGGAATTAAGACGGCTGATTTTCGAGTTTGTTGCGGGTCGAGGCTGGTAGGGAGATACGGCGTTTGTGCCAAAAGTGCCAAGCCGGACTATGGCGCTTTGTGTCCTGCGGTGCAATCTTTCAGTGAAACCCGTCAACTTTCGTGTCCTTTGCTTGTACGGCGCGTCCGACTCGCGCCATGGAACCACAGGCTAACTTCCGTACGAAAAGGAAGATTCATGCTTTGATGACCGGTGTAAATGTTCCAAATGGCAACGCGGTGCCTTCTGATGGTTGTTGCTCTGCGCCTGCGCGTCATTGCTGTACAGGGCAGTCCGTCAGTCGTGTTTTTTACGACTTGCACCACCCCCCACACAACCCGTCACTCCCCCTACCACCCTTTCGCGGGCATAATAACTCAGAGCACGCCTCCCTTTCCTTACTGTTTGCGTGGACGTCTCGCTAACCTTTGCGAAACGTCGTGGCCGCGCGAGGAGGGCTCCAGAAAACAGGTATAAAGCGAAGAATGTCCAGAAGCCCCACCAAAATCTTTCCGCGACGCTGTTGAACGAAAGAAATGAAGAAGGTAGGGGAGGAAGGAGGTTGGGGAGTGTTTTCTGACTTCTGCGCGCGTGTCAAAGCTTTCCCGCTGCTTTTACTGTGCTTATAATTCTCGTTTCTCTGTCTTGCAGGTAAGCCTCCTTGCCGTGGATTACCGGCGGTGTTGTTGGGCCGTGGCTTCGTCTGACGACGTCCACGGTAAACGTGTTTCCAGTTTGCAGCCCTTTGTTCGGAGCGGAAAAAAAAAAAGAAAGAAGGAGAGGCACCTGCGTCAGGTAAAGACCGCGGTACAAGAAAGGGCCCGAAGGAGGGAAACGCGGCGAGAGTACACAAAAAAGTTAGGCGCAGCTGAGCGGCCACGTTCCAGCCGCGCATGCTTGCTGGCATGCATTTGGGCTTTTTTTTTTGTGTGTGTGTGCCTTCTCCTGCTGACTGGCAGGGCGTGCGGGCAAGCCGCCGTGTCCTGCCCTTGCCGGCCAGCCGGCCTCCCTTTCCGCGATGGCTTCTTATGTGTTTGTGTGTTTGCTAAGTGCACGTGCTCGAAGAATGTCGCCGGTATGTTGGGGATGCAGTGTTCCCACCGGTCGCCGCTAATCCCCCCGGTCTTGTACCGCCCCCCCCTCTTGTTCTTGTGTTTCCCCAGCTGTGTATGTATGTGTGTGTGTGTTTGTATTTGTACGTCGTTGACAGTCGTTTCCAGCTCCAGCCTTCAGGGAAAAAAAGAGTACTAACAGTGTTCTGAGCGTTTCGCCCGAGATGCTTTCAGACCGTCGTGTAACTGATTTGCTGCAAGCGTTGGCCCTGAGGAACATTGGCGGAATTTCTTCGCACAGCGTCTGCCAACGTCTTCAGAAAGCCAAGAATATAGGTATCAAAGATCACGCCTGGTGACACGATTTTCTGAATCGTTCGAAATACCGCTCCGAACACTCGACATCATATGTTCTTGCTCCCGATCTCGCTGTCTTGGAGATTGCGACTCGGGATTGTCTGAAGACTGGACGAAAGAATTCCATCTCAGCGTCAAAATAGGCCTCTCAAAGCTTCGATGCTTTCTTGCACTGCGCGAGGTACGAGTGCAACTGGGTGCTCCAAGAGGACATTCGAAGCTTAAAAATACACCTATACGTCACTGCAGTCATTGGACAACTTGGAATGGTACGTCTCCGAAAAGTTCTCGTATGGTGAAAGACTTTGTGACCACTCACGAAATCCTTCCTAATCGTGGCGTCCTGTGCAAGCTCTGTATACTACTTCAGCAGCACCTGCATTGAAGCCCTGTAACGTACTTTTGCGTAAATAAATGAGTCTTACGCTAGCAACTTGAGTGTTAACGGCTGCATGCAGACACTGAGAACATCGTGTGCGTCTTTTGAATACTGTATTCACGGTATTATTGGCACGGTGCTGGCGAGTTCGACTGCTGAAGTTCGTGTAAGGAGCGCTCCAGAGAACTTCTTTCCGACCAAAGTTTGTCCTCCCGTGTCTCGCTACCGGTCAGTCTACGTCTATACTCACCACGGTAGATCGAATTGGCTATATGATGTTCTGCTACTGAGCACAATACCCGGTCGCGGCAGCCGCATTTCGATGGGGCGGAATGCAAAGAATGGTCGTGTACAGGTTAAACCGGGTGCAGGTTAAACAAAACCCATTCTCTCAGCATTTCTTGCACACGCGCCAAGTTTCACGTTACGCATCGACCAGAAAAGCAGAGGTGCCTCAGCCCGGACGGACGCATTAGATAAAAGGGTAGCGCGGGAGGAGGAAGGCGCGACAATCTTTTTCTGTTTTTTGCGTAACAACTGACCGAGGCGCCTTGTAGCTTGGTAAGCTGTAAATATAGACGCTGTCGCAGTCAGCACGAGTATCAATGAGTGTCGAAAGGAAGCGGGCCGCCGGCAGCGCACCTATCTGTGCACGCGTGGACGGGCGTGTCTGTGTATCGCGGAGAAGGAGCGCTATATGGACGGCGTGCCACCACCCCTTCTCCCTGTCTCGTGTAGCTTTCGTTGGCGTGGGTGAATCGCAGCAGCAGCGCACGCAGCCTTCACAGAGAGGCGGAAAATTACGACCGCCTCCGCGCATGAGGCCGTGCGTGCTGATATATGGCGCACACATGCGTGAGCACTCGTGGACACCCGCTGGCGCCGACGATATCGAAAGAGCAGTCCCCCCCTCCCGTTTGGCCTATGGCTCCCTTCGGTCGTGAACTATTGGGTCTGTACCGTAGGGGTGAGGATTTCATACTGTTTGTTATTTTCGTGCAGTGACGCGAAAGAAAGAAGTATAGCGACAAGCTTAGATTGTTGTCCGATTGAACACGGCCGCACGCCTATAAGCAAATTGGGAATTGAGAATTTTTCTTTATCTTTCTGGGTCTCCCCTTACCCCTTCCCCGGTGCAGGGTAGCAAACTGGATATCTGTCTTCCGGTTAACTTCCCTGCCTTTCGGTTCTCATTTATCTCTCTCTCTCTCTTTCTCTTAGAAATAGCCTACCCAAGATGTCCTGTGTACTCCAAAACCCAGTCGCTCCATTGTACGCATTTTGAGTTCTTTTGTACTATATTTGCGTTCTTTTGTGCGCCTGGCCGATAAAGTCCCCTAACTTTGGGTCCCATGCTTCTAAACCTCCCTGATAAATTCACTAATATTGCTTAGATTTGATTATCTAATATGGAAACATTTCAGACCTTGTTTTTCATAATTGTGCGCTTAGCCGCGGCAGTAACTTCTTTTGTGACGTCAACGGTACGGTCGATATAGCGCGCCGACTTCCACGCGACAGTGAAAATCACTGGGCAGCCAAAAACTAGCGAAGCGACATGTACTTGTGTAGTGCAGACTTCGATCCAGATTCGGAGAGGATGGCAACAACGATGGGATATTTTTTTAATGTAATTAGCATTCTTAGGGCGCTTGACACACTTTCCGGTGACTATTCTACTGACTGTATAGATGTTCCATACCTGTCAGTATTTTTCAAATCTAGTAATCGATGTTGTCCTCCATTAGTAAGCAAGTCTTTCGGTCTTTCTCAAGTTGTAGAAAGCCGAAGTTAGTAGGCTTATCGCAGCCGAATATTGCGAGTTATTTCTTAAACGCTTGAAATGCATGAATTTATTTTCTTTATTTCTTCACTTAAATCAACAACAGCACCAACAATTAAGGATAAAGTTCGTCTGGACGTTTTTGTATCGTTAACGATCTCAAACTTTCACGTTGTGCCGCGCCTTCGTGTCTGTGCGTAAGGAGGTTTCGGTGCCAAGGTTTCTCTATCCTTTAACCAGCCAGACGAAGAGTGAATAGGCTGCATTGGCGGAGCGAACACGATAGGGAGTCGGCGGCAGCGCTTGCTTCGCCGATATGAAGAATCGATGACGCCATCCCATACAACGAATCGCTGTCCAACACAAAGGCGTTACAAAATCGCATTCTTGTATGGCAATGCATTCGCGAACCGAGACTTTCTCTTGTAAGGGGCGTGCCCTGAGTATCTCTTTTGTGCGTGAGAGAGAGAGTTCGATGTAATACGTGACAGAGCTCGCAGGTGCGGTGAGCTTTGATTTCCATGTTTTATAATGCGCATGAGCTATGCGAGACGCTGAGAGTCGAGCTTCAGATTACTTTTGACCGCCTGGGGTTACTTTCATATGCGTCCGAAGCCTAGAACAGTGGCAATATTTTTTTTTCCCATTCCATCCCCATCGAATTATACAAGAAGAGAAGGAAGGGTAGAGAGACGTGCGCGGACAGCGCTACAGAGTCAAAGGCGCTCGCACAAGCCAGACGTTCTCAGAAAGCACAAAAGTGCCTTGACTGCCTTCTGAGCCGATGATACCAATAAGGTGGGCAGACTGAAGAAGCACTGCTGCTAAGCAGCAAACTTTAGAAAAGTGCTGCTTCTGCCCTGCCCGTTGAACTCGAGCAATTGTTCCTCGTGTGTCACCGATACAGGTTGCTCCGAGTTACCTAGCCATTGTGTTCACCCGTACCAAATTTGGTGGCATGGTCAGCATATCAGGGCAACCTAACAAAGCCCAGTATTGTTTTAAGGCTCTACGCCGCGAAGTGAACTGCCAAGTATATACACCCGGCACGCGGGTATCTGCTGGGTCGTTCCACCACGGAGAGACTGTGGCGCGCTTATTTTCTCTAAATCTCGCTCAACAAACAGGTCCGCTCACTGTGTGTCTTTCTTTTTTTCTTTTCCCCCTGTCTTATACGTGATCATTTATTTCATTCGGGGTAAAATGGATTGAAGTTTATGGCCTACCGTCCAGCGTTTCTCTTAACCCCTCCCCCCCTCCTCCTTTTTCTCTTGTTTCTTATCTTTCGCGCGTCCTTCTTCAAAACCGCGATAACGCCTAAAAAGAAGGGGCCGGAGCCCGGTAGAGAGGAGGTTTTACACTCGGCTCGCAGACACGCGCGTCTCGCGCGATAAACACAAACACACACGCGCGCGCGCGCGGACAGGAAGCAGGAAGAGGAGAAGGGGGAGGGAGTGGACGGGCGATCTCGATGTTCGATCTGCCGCATGGGCCCCCGCTCGCTCGGCCGGGGAGTTCATTTGGAGCGAATCCGGTTCTTCTTCTTCTGCTTCGCAAAGGGCCGGAGATGCCTCGGAGCAACTGCGCCAGCCATGCAACGCCGCGCAGGTTCTTTCTCTTCTTCTTCTTCTTTGAGATAAGCGCGCGTGCTCGCGCGCTGTGTCCGCGCGCGCGCGCGGGCAGGCGGACAGCTTTCCGGCTCGTTCGGCGTCGGCTCTTCTTCTTTCGCGGCCCGGGCTTTCCCCTTCCTCGAGCGCCTCCTAGCTAGCATGACGCCCAGCAGCGTTCCCGCCGAGTTTGCCCGTGCAGCACCCATAGAGTTTTCTACTACAAAAAAAAAAAAAAAAAAAAAAAATACTGTAGGGAGCCTTGACGCCGCTTATCGCTCAGCTAAACCTGCCAGCATTTACGATTTTATCGTAAACTGCCAGAATTTTTTTTTAAAGAAACCTGTTTGCGATTGTCGTAACGTACATCTTAGATTTGTAATTTGCGTTCGGTTTAGGGGTGGAACTGATATCGAAAAAAAAAAAGGAAATGTACAGTGGATGAGAGATTTTTCATATCCGCTCTATTATTCGGGCTTATCCACATCACCATAACGCATTTCAGCACGGTGCCTATTCAGTTTCCTATATAACTCTGTAGGCGTTTAACATCTTGATTAGTAAACCAAAAAATTTTTTCACGATATTTTAGCTCAGTGACTACGGAGTTTTGCTGTTGAGCGCGAGGTCGCGCGTTCGCATCCCGGCCGCGGCGGCCGCTTTTCGATGGGGTCGTAATGCAAAAACAATCGTGTACTACTTAGACTTAGGTGCACGTTAAAGATAGCCTGCATGGTGATCAAAATTAATCCGGAGTCCTCCACTGCGGCGTCCGCGATAGCCCCGGTTTTGCTATGGGACGTTAAACCCCACGGATCAATCATGTCAGTTTTGTTTTAGGGCTTTTACGTTCGCATTTTTTTCCCAAATTTTAAGGTGGTCAGGTGTCTGCGTGGGAATGATGGGCATAATTATATGCATCTGTGTAATATCCGTGCTCGTCATGGCTTATTCAGACGTTCTTGCGGTGTTATTTATTACGCTTTATCTCTCTCTTCAAAATGATCAATTTTGCGAAGTCACAATGCCGTTTGAAGCCAAAAGCACGGATTTTAAGCAGATCCGTGAACTTCCCCTCATTCCCAGGCTCGCTGAACCGCCATATACTTGCGTCTTCATGACGTACTAGTTCAGCGGAAATCCGCTAGGTGGAGATAAGTAATTAAAGGGAAACTGAGACATCCACCCAAATGTAGCAATTGCTACAATGGAAACCCAACCGGGTTCCTCGAAAGAAAGCCTCGCAGTTGAGGAAAAATTCGTCCTGGTCCGGGACTCGAACCCGGGACCACCGCCTTTCCGGTGCAGCCGCTCTACCATCTGAGCTAACCAGGCGGCTAGCAGATGGCAGGACGAAGTCGAACTTGTCGACAACTCGAAGCAAAGGCAAGTGTATGACGTACTAGTTCAGCGGAAATCCGCTAGGTGGTGACGTACTAGCTGCTAGCCGCCTGGTTAGCTCAGATGGTAGAGCGGCTGCCCCGGAAGGCGGTGGTCCCGGGTTCGAGTCCTGGACCAGGACGAATTTTTCTTCAACTGCGAGGCTTTCTTTCGAAGAACCCGGTTGGGTTTCCATTGTAGCAATTGCTACATTTGGGTGGATGTCTCAGTTTCCCTTTAATTAACTTGCGTCTTCAGTAGACACTATAGTAGCACTAGAGTTCTTTAGCACGGTTTTCACTTAGACGAAGCAAGTCTCATTGTTCGCCGCGCTAATAGACCGCGACGCTCTTTTGGCCGATCGGGCAACATCGAAGTCGAAGAGGAGCGGGCGAGGGGGTGAGAAAAAAATCCCCTCCGCTCAGGGGATTAAAAGAAAATGCCCTTCGGCCGAAACCCGTCGGTATCTCTTTTTACGTCGTTTTGCTTTTTTTCCAATTAGAATTGATGTCCCAGCCGCCGAGCGGATCCGCAGGCGAAGTGTGCGGCTTCTCGAGATGCCTGAGGATCATTAGTGTTTGTGTTGCGTGCTTTTCTTTCTTTTTGTCTCTTCTCTTTCTCTCTTGCGCGCTGTCGCATCGGTCTTCCACGGCCGACGTATTTAAGCTTCCCTCGATTAGACAGGTCGCCCGGCTTAGGTACATATAACGCCGCCGCAGCGTTGTCACCCGGCATCGAGCCATAGAGACACCTTTAACGGATGGGAGATGCGGTTTGGGGACTTGCAGGGAGAAAGAGAAAAATAGAAGGCCGGTTGCGGTTAGGCGCCTTGCGCTTTTGGCTTTGCACTTTCCGCGCCGCGTTCTGTTTCTTTAAAATAAGGTCGGCGATGTGCTTCGATTGCCTCTTCCGAAACCCCTGAACTGGCTTATCGGCCGAAAGATGCATGCTCATATTGCCAGTCATATATAACTTCTGAATCCGACGATCGGCCTCCCTGTGTGTTTATGTGTGTGTGTGTGGCTGTGGCGGCAGGCTTTTCGGATCTGGTTTTGAAGAAGGAAAGGGCCCTCCAGTGTTAAATAATAAGGGGTGCAGGCGGAGCGGTCAGTGTTCTGAAAAGGCGTTAAGGTAAAATGTTGCGCTGCTGAGATCCAAGCGACCGTCGTTCGGTCGCGCAAAAAAAAAAATAAATAAATAAATAAATAAAAAGTTATTCCTGGCTTCATCCAAGATTTAATTCTCGCTATGAGTAGCTGCTTCTGTTATATTGAAGTGGGTGTTTTTCTAGTTTTTTTTTTGCGTTATTGCGCATCCCCGCATGATTCGTTTCTTCTGTATCACTTTAGATTTTTCATTTCTTTTAAGAGCCTCACGATAAGGCGACATCTTTCAAGGTGTCGCCTTACCATATCGGCTTTTCCTTTTTGTCTTGCGCGCGCGCGCGCGCGCGCGCGCGTGTGTGTGTGTGTGTGTGTGTGTGTGTGTGTGTGGTGTGTGTGTGGTGTGTGTGTGTGTGTGTGTGTGTGTGTGTGGTGTGTGTGTGTGTGTGTGTGTGTGTGTGTGTGTGTGTGTGTGTGTGTGTGTGTGGTGTGTGTGTGTGTGTGTGTGTGTGTGTTTTCGAAGTGGGCAGTCTTCACTCACTCGCAGGCTTTGAGAGCATGCACGATGCTTTAAGACGCTAAGCCTGATCAATTAATTCAACCCACTCCTCACTCCCTTCTTTATGTCTGTACAATATAGGGCAGCACATGGTACTTCTCCCTTCTCAATGTCTGCATGTACTATATAGGGCAGCACATGGTACGATGTGAGTCTCTGATCGTTACCTAGCTGCGAATTGTTTTGTATCGCTTTCCACTACTCACCGAGATGCTCAGTCGTTCCGCCGTTGAACACGCGGTCGCAGGTTCCACTTCGGCCGCAGCGGCCACGTCCTGATCGGGAGCGTAATTATAAAACGCTTGTGTTCTTGGATCGTGGATGTCATGGACGGTGACCAAAATTAACCCGGCTGGCACTCTTTGCATACGGCGTCTAGACATTAATTACATGGACCAGGTGTTCCTTTGAGGCGTTAAACCGTCGTCTTTCCATTTTCATTGGTGATGGGGGGCCGAAAATTATAACCTCTTCAGTTTCTTGCCATTCACAAACAAAAGAAAGGAGGGGGGGGGAGTGTGGGAAAGAGACTTAATTGGTTTACGTCTATAATCGGCGACTCGTCATGGCATATCTCCGCTGATTAATAGTTCAGTCGCATTTGGCGCGGTCGCCGCCTGTGTATAGTTTGTTCGCGCAAGGGCCGTAAAATGTGAGAGGCGAGCCTTCCGCTGTTCCTGATTTACTTGGTTAATTTCTTGACGTTTCTCCCGAACAGAGTGTATACTCCGCTGGTCCCTCGTTTTAATACTCGAGATTCCGCAGTCAATAAAATAACGTCGGCGCCGATTGAGAGAAGAGACCGCGGGGAGGCGCTTCTGTCGCAGATATGCGTTTCCGTGCGGCTCCTCGATATATTACGTCGCTTCTAGTCACACTGCGCAGATCTAAAAGGAAGGGGGAGGGAGGGATGGAGGAGCGGGCACAGACAGCCGATAACCTGAGTAATGATAGCGGACGGTGCTTCGTCGTTTATTCGCGCCGCTTATCTCTCGTGGCGGACGACTCGCGCGGTGCGCCCCACAGTTCAACGCGCGAAGGCTCGGCGGTTCTTCGTAGTCCTATACTTGTGCTGCTGTTTGAGGTTCTCTACGTAGCTCGAAGGGAGAGCGATAGGGATTAAAAATAAGAGACGCGTATTGTGGTCTCCTCCGTAGCACACCGTCGAGAAATCGTGAGCAGAATCGACTGTATGCGACCGCAGCAATCGACTGTATGCGAGAGCTGACGGCGTTGGCTGCCGCGTATAGAGCATATGGAATTGAAGGAGAGGGAGAGAGAGAAAGAGCGAGAGAGCGGACGACAAACATAAGAGCGCTCGGCGTCCAAATGTTTGTTGTCCGCTCTCTCGCGAGACGACACAACACGCGGAGTCCGAGGAGCGCGTGCTCGGCGATCTGTACGTGTTGGCGCGCGCGTGCAAGAATAAATGGTGCGGGCGGAAAGGAAATGAGGAAGCCCGATGGTGCGCGACGTTATCGCCTCAATCCTCTTCGCCCTCAATCCCACGCACTTGTTTAACTTTAGATAACCTTGTTTATGACAATGTGTATACGCCTGCTGTGCTTATAAGTGCTTGCTCAAAATATTCGCAAGTGTACGCATACGCGAACAATCACGCGTGTTCTCCACTTCGTCCCAGAAAAGTCATTGCAGCGCCTCCCACAGAATACGAGGAAGACCTCCACCCCGCCGCCACGAACGGACAGGTCTCGGCCGCGGTCACGAACACCGAGGAAGATGACCCGAACGGAGGTACGTGGGACATCGCCATGTCTCTTCGTGCACGCAAAAAGGTCAGGAGGCAGGAGCGCACAGCCGAAAACGCCGCAGGGGCCACCGACCCCGCTGGCCTTGAGGGAAAAGTCACGGGAGATAGCGGAACTTCCGGAGGAGCAGGCGGCACTGCTAGCGACCAGAAATCAGCGGACGAAGAGAGAAGGAGCCGCCCGCGTCAGCGTGCGCCTCCTCTCCCTCGGAACGACATCAAGATCATCCTGAAACCGAAACCGGGGCTCGCCGTCCGCGATCTCAAGACATACGAGGTGGCGCGCGCCATCATGGAAGCCGCAGGGGGCTCCGCCGCGGGATTCAAATGCGACGACATGATCATCCGCCTCAGACCGGGCTCGAACATCGTGATCGTCAGCACCGCGCTCGAAGAACACGGGAAACGGATCGAAAAAATCAAGCATCTCAACCTGAACGGCAAGTCCCACCCGATGTCTACCTACGTAACAACCCCCGAATACCTCCTGAAGGGCGTAATACACGGCATCAATACAGACGTCACGGATGACGAAATTATAGACAACATCTGCGTCAGAACGCAAGGAGTGGAGGTGCTCCAGGCCCGGCGCCTGGGGGGAAGCAAAACAGTGCTGCTGATGTTCGACGGGGACGTGTTGCCTCGCTACGTCTACCTCTTCGGCGGCGAGACACCGTGCGTCCCATACCAGCCGACGAGGCAGTACTGCAGGACCTGCCAGGAGACGGGCCACCGCACGGACGTCTGCCCAAAAGCAGTGACGAGCCAATGCGCACAGTGTGGAATGGGGGACCCACCGCAAGACCACGTCTGCAAAACCACTTGTGCCTTCTGTGGCGGGGAACACGCCACTGGGGCCCCAGAATGTCAGAAGAAGCTCAAGCAAATCCAGTCACGGGACCGACCGAAACCGCAACAGCAGCAGCATCGGAGCCGGCCCAATCAGCGGGGGAACATCAAGGAACGCTGGCTGAGCTCGGAGAGGGAGCGCTCAGTCACTCCCGGACGGTCCAAGTCCAGGTCGAGACCGGAGTCTAAGGGGAGATCCAGCTCCCCAGAGGCGAGGCAACCACCACCGCCTCAGCAAAAGCAGAAGAAACTGAAACAAGCTAACAAAGAAATCGAGGTGAGCTGGGCAAAGGTGGCCTCCCAACCCAAACCAGACAACACATTTTCTGCCGAACTAGCGCAGCTAAGGAAAGAGTTAGAAATCACAAGAGTCAGATTAGGCGACTTGGAGAGAGAAAACAGGCAGCTTAAAAAGCAGGTACAAACACCCGCGTTTCAACAGTCACCCCCTAAATCAAACAACACAACGACGGTGAGCAATAGCACTGCCAAGCCCGCACAGCAGACACCAGTCACGGAGGAAACAGTAAAACACCTGGTAGACACGATAATCCCCCGCATCACAGAATACATTGATCGGAAATTCGCCGAGCAAGAAGAAAAGATGGAAAAGAGAACAAACGCCATACAAATTGAGTGCAGGCAGCTAATAAGAAAGCAAACAACGGGCACTACTATTAGAGAGAGGGCAGAAAAGTCCTATAATAGGCCCGGACTGCACACCTTCGGACAGGACCCCTCAGTCAGTCATGGCTAGACGCCACAGGGGCCTTGGGGAAACCACAGAGGTCTGGCAGTGGAACTGCAGAGGGTTCCGGCGTAAAAAGGGATTGCTGGAGCAGCTGGTTAAGTCCCAACAGACGCCGCCGGCCGCAATCGCACTCCAAGAAGTGGGCACTGTACCAAGTTTGCAGGGCTATGAAGCATTTACTGCTTCGGAAGAGCACAGGGTAGCAACGCTAATACACAAATCCGTAACAGTAATCAAACACGATACTGGTGTCGATACGGACATCTCCCACATATTAGTAGAAATTCTCTGTAAGGGCCCAGGACGGCATGGTGTTTTTCTCCTAAACATCTATAGCCCCCCCCGCCAAAGGACAGCGGATTTTACCGGCATAATAGAAGGAGCGCTTCGAAAAGCGGACACCAAACCGCTACTAATCGCCGGGGATTTCAATGCAAGGGACCGGGCATGGGGTTACCCCACCCAAGACGTCAAGGGAAGACAGATAGTACAACTTATGGACAAGTGGGACCTACAACTACTCACGGACCCCACAATCCCTACAAGGATAGGGAATAGCGTACAGGCAGACACTAGTCCCGATCTAACAATGGGAAGAAATCTCGTTGGCGCAGTGTGGCTGAACACTCTCAACAACCTGGGGAGTGATCACTACATACTCAGCATCTCTTTTAAAACCCGCAAAATTAGAAGGCAAATTGGTACCGCTGAAGTCACGGATTGGCACGCATACAGGGAACGCACAACAGATGCGGATCTCGACATGGGAACTTTGGACAAATGGTGTGACGACCTCCGCAGCCACAAAAATATGGTCACCAAAAAGGTGGCCACCACAGAGGAAGCTCCAGGCGTCGATCCGCATCTGCTCCACCTATGGGAAGCCTGCAGAGGGCTCACCAAACGGTGGAAGAGGCAAAAACTAAATAGGAAACTCAAAATCCGCATTGCTGAAATCACCAAGGAGGCAGAGGACTATGCCCTAGAATTGGCTGAAAGTAATTGGAAGAAATTTTGCGACAGTCTGGACGGAACGCTGAGTACGAGCAAAACATGGCGAATACTCAGTGCCATCACAGACCCGACCAAAACTAAGGGCGAAAACAATAAGGCGTTAGAACGCCTGCTCCATACGTACGCAGGCACGGAGGAGAAATTCCTGGCCGAGGTGGAGGAGAAATGTTTTGGAGGAGATATGGCCCCGCGCCCCTACGACGCAGAATATCAAGGAAAGCCCAACCATGCGTTGGACGCCCCCATTAGCGAATTCGAGGTCCGCGCAGCCATCGGGTGCATGACAAAGAATACGGCAGCGGGAGCGGACAAAATCACCAACGCAATGATCAGAAATATGAGTGACTGCTCGATCACGGCCTTTACAAAATTCATTAATGAGCACTGGGCACTTGGCACCATCCCGCAACAGTGGAAACATGCCCACGTAATTCTAATCCCAAAGCCCGGTAAGAAACTGGAAGTAGCAAACCTGCGCCCCATCTCCCTCACGTCATGCCTAGGCAAACTGTATGAGAGGGTGATAAACAAACGGCTGCAGGACCATCTCGAAAACAATGACCTAATGCCGCACAACGTCTTTGGCTTCAGGCCCCACCTCTCAGCTCAGGACGTCCTGCTCCAGCTGAAAGAGGAGGTGCTGATACAACCCGCAGCAGGATGCGAGCACGTAGTTATGGCTGTCGACATAAAAGGCGCCTTTGACAACGTGAGCCATCAGGGGATCCTGGACGGCCTCACCGACACAAAATGCGGGGAAAGAATCTACAAATACGTTAGGGCATTTCTAAGTAATCGCACGGCTGAAATCAAGATCGGCACCCTACAATCGCGACTAATACAAGTGCCACATCGCGGAACACCACAAGGAGCAGTAATCTCTCCAACCCTCTTCAATGTAGCCATGCTAGGCCTAGCTAGGACACTCCAGGACCAGCCGCATATACGGTCCGCTATGTATGCGGACGACATCACGGTCTGGACTACCACAGGCTCGCTGGGGCAAAAGGAAGAGAGACTGCAGGAAGCCGCAAGCATCATCGAGGCTTACGTAGTGGAACGCGGCATGCAATGCGCCCCACAAAAATCAGAGTTAATTAGAATATGGAAAGGCAAGGGCAACCAATCGGTCCCAGCGGATATGCAACACAAATTAGAGCTACACTTGGCTGGGCAAAAGATAGAGGAGAAAACCACCATCCGCATCCTGGGCATGTGGGTTCAGTCAAACCAAAGATGCACCGTCAACCTCCACCGCATTCAGACATCCGTAAAACAGGTGTCTAGAATGATCAGAAGGGTCACTAGTACAAAGGTTGGCATGAGAGAAAACGACACAATTCGTCTCGTCAAAAGTCTTATCGAAAGTAGAATGCTATACAGTCTTCCTTACTACAACTTGCTAAAGACTGAGATAGACTCCATAGAAACCTGTCTGCGGGGAGCTTACAAAACGGCCCTGCAGCTTTCCCAAACGACCTCAACGGAACTCCTTATGGCCCTTGGGGTCTCGAATACTTTCGACGAACTCATGGAGGCACAGCTCAATGTACAAAAGTTAAGGCTCACCCAGACAGCAACGGGACGAGACACCCTGCGCAGACTGGGTTTCCGAGACTGCACGAAACTCCATAACAGACAGGCGGACCTCACAACCGCCCAGAGAGAAAAAATCACGGTTTCTCCAGTCCCACAAGGGATGGACCCTGTCCTAAACCCGGGACGCAGAGAAGCTAGGGCTAAGCACTACAAGAAAACATATGAGGGCCGGAATAACACATACTACACTGACGCCACAGTACACAGAACACGTACACCATGGTTTGCAGCCACAGTGATAAATAGCAGTTACAAAGAAGTCACGAGTACCACAGCGCGGGCCCACAATATCTGCGAGGCCGAGGAGATAGCCATCGCTATGGCTATTGCAGCGCACGCAAACACAAACGAGGTAGGCCACATCTTGACGGACTCCATGCAGGCGTGTAGAAACTACCGAAACGGTAGGGTCTGCGTGGCAGCCGCCAAGATAATAAATGAACCCAAGGACCTTGGCGCAATCAAACTCATCTGGATACCAGGTCATACTGGCATAGGGGGAAATGAACTCGCCCACATGGTGGCCACTGCGCACGCAACATACCAGTGCCACCGCGACAGTGAGGCGAGCATCAAACCCGAACCGGTAGACTGGAGCCGATCGGCAATCCTCGAATATTACAGGAGAGCTCGAATGAAATTCGCCCCACCCCATCGGAAACTAAGCAAAACGGAACAAGTCACTTGGAGAAGGTTGCAAACTAAAACTTACCCGCACCTGCATCTCCTACACAAAATAGATAAACAGAGGTATCCAGCTGAGTGCCCGTGGTGCGGGGCCGAGCCCACGCTGGACCACATCACGTGGGAATGCGCCAAGGCTCCTCAAGACAACATTCACGAAACCACAACGCGAGAGGGATGGGAGGCCCTGCTCTCCAGCTCGGAGGAGGCGGCCCAGAGAGCTGCCACACTTCAGGCCAGCCGCAGAGCACACGCCAGCGGAGCCCTAGAATAGGGGCCCCGACCAACCTGAAGACCGCTCGTCCTATATTTTTTACAATAAATGTTTTCTACTCGACGATTTCATTACCATACACGTTACGATGAAGCTGAATAAGGACTGCGCGGTCCGTCGCTTTGGTTTCAACGCAGCTTGCTCGTGAGCAGTCTTCTATGAGAGCCTGCGCACCTTGTTTCGGAGTGAGGGACCTTCCAAAGGGCAAAACAGAGATTATAAATACAGTGTTACGTTAGTATTTTTCGTCGTGTATTTCTCGATACAATAAAATCAGAGTTCGGAGTGCTTTGCCGTCGTGGTTGGTGGAGGGTGTCATGCTCTCTGTATAGCTTATTCGCCTTTGTCTCTTTTCTATTTTCGGGTCTTGCGGCGCGTATTCTGTGGGAGGCGCTGCAATGACTTTTCTGGGACGAAGTGGAGAACACGCGTGATTGTTCGCGTATGCGTACACTTGCGAATATTTTGAGCAAGCACTTATAAGCACAGCAGGCGTATACACATTGTCATAAACAAGGTTATCTAAAGTTAAACAAGTGCGTGGGATTGAGGGCGAAGAGGATTGAGGGAGAGAACGAGAGAGAGATTTAAATGGCGCAGTTCCAGCTTCCGCATTTGTATTTTACGGCGAAAGCCCGGTCTTCAATCACGGTCTCGATTCAACTTATACTTGAGAAGTGCGAGTGTAATGGTCGTCCTGTGGTTTCAAAAAAGAAATAGAGAGAGAATCTTGCGAACGAGCTGCTAATTTTCACCCGCGCCACTTCCGGATCCGTAACATTTCCCGCGGATAGCCTGTATTTATACATGCCAGCGTCGTATCACGGCGCGGGACGTCGGCGTTCCAAAGCCGAGAGGCGCGTGCTCCTCAGATTCACGCGCGCAGACAAGTCGCCGCGTTGACGCGATGTTTGCGGCCGTTAGCTGCCGCGCGTGATTTGCTACAGATCGCCCCGAGGTGTGGATGTTCGGATCCGTTCGCAATTACACGCTTCGCTCACGCAGGGCGAGTGCATCAGCCCCGGCGTGGGTTCTCCAACTCCGTCCCAGACGCGAGTTGGTCACGGTTGATAAACGAGAAGAACTCATTACCAATCACGTCGCCCGCACTGCTCCTCCTCTTTATTGATATCGCTGGTAGGCTTGTAGATATATCGTCACGGCTGATTGGTTCGGGGCGACGCTATACGCATCGTGGTGTTGCGTTCTTGATCTTCTCTCGCATCGCCTTTCCTCGCGAGGGGAGCGCTTTACATTGTCTTTAGCAACAATATTTACAGCATGCAGCGCTGCTGCTGTTGCCCGCGAAGCAGACGAGGAGGCGCTGAGGCGGAACGGCGCGTCAAGAGAAGGCGCGCGCGCGTGACGTCGGGGCAACCCGCCGTCGGGGAATGCGCCGTGCTCAGCCGCGCCCTTTTGTTTAGCGCTCGTATACACGCAACGACGGTTTTTTTGCCGTCGCTAGCGTCTTCGCACCGGCGCGGCTTAAAGCTACGTTTCGCGTGGCGCGATTTCGCTTGCGATTTCGCATGCACGCGCGAAACGTCGCCGCTATAGGCGCTAAGAAAATAACACTTCGGCTCGCGACTTCACGCGCGTGTGATTCTTTAAAAGTGTCAACGAGGGTGCCGAACTTCCTTGCGAGGCGGCGAGGCATACATGTTGCAAGCAGTAGACGAGCTGCTATATAGTACTTTTCCGTCTCTTATTTGTCGCGGGCTACCGCGCTTACGTATATACACGACAGCGCTTGCATGTAAAACTTTGTATAGGAGCAAGTGTCTCGCAACATATACATTTCGCAGACAGAGTGCAAGTAAAGAAAGAAAAAAACTCTCGTCCGAAAGAAATGTTGCGCTCAAAGACCGAAGTCTCGCTTGCTCGCGTATAGTCTCGCCCCAAGTTGCGCACGTAAGATGCTTCAGGTGCCGAGTCCAAGGGGTGTTCTTGCTGTGTATAGCAACTTTCAGCACGTGCCGCTTTGCTTGCGATTACGTGCGCGCAAAGGCGCACGACTTGTGCTTGGAGGGCGTCGATGATCCACCTGTCTTTCGGTCGCTACCCTGAGAAAGAGAGAGTGGGAGAATAAACATCTTCATTTAACAACTAGTCCGATCAATGCTATTAACACTAAGTCATAAGCCTTGTGGATCCAGGACAGTTGTGATATGGGATATCAGGGTTTCTGCAACGGTTCTCGCTTTTGAGAGTGAATGCTATCTCATGCAGCGAAATTCGGGTCACTGCAATATTGTGAAACGGACGCGCCGATCGACGTCGCCCATAAGCAGTTCGAAAATACGTTACATGTATATACTTGCCACTTAAGTTTAATATTCTTTATTTTAGTTAATTATCTGTTAATTTTACCTTTATCGGGTAATACGGCTGATTTCAATGCTAGTTTTTTTTTTTTTTTTTTCGCTGCCGGAAAGTGCAGATTGAGCAACATGACAGTGAACACTTGTATTATTAGCATTGAAGAGGCCGCAGCGGCTGTACACCTGTCGCCTAACATATATAAGTGTTCAACGGAATGAAATCTTCGGCGGAAATCTTCACATTACGTATATTCAATTGTCAGGCTCGAATCAACGCGCCTCGAGTAGTCGTTGCTTGCAACCAAATTCGTGTTCCCTCTGATACACCTGACAGGTTTACATGCGGCGCCAGAAGCTCGAGTTGGGAAACGCACCCGTCCTGACACGCGCATTAGATTAACTGAACCAGCGCCGTGAATACGAAGTTATATAAGTCCGAGGAGGGAGCGCACCGATCCGACATGGCGTGCATCTTGAGGTCGCGAGAAATAAGTAGCATGTTCCCGCGCACGTGGAATCGCTCTACCATAAACGTATTCAACGTTCGTGCACCGTACAGGCGATCGGAAGCATCAAAGGACTTCCTCACTCTCCTTTAGCTGCGAACGAGCTTCGCCGAGCGGACGGGCGGCTCATACATATTTCACACTTTGACGACCGAGATGGCGCACTTTGCATCCTATTTCACGGCTCCGCTGGCGCGGCGATATAGTGTCGCCTGCGGAGATACATACCGGCTGCTTTCTGGTCGAGCGCATTCGAGGCTGCTAATCGGCAGCGAAGCTTCGCCTGCAGCAGGGTTGGCCTTCTCCTCTCACGTGGGTATGTTGCGTAAACGAAAGTCATTTTGTAGGGACAAGGTGCCCTGAGCGGCGCTGTTTGCTGCACGAAGCGGCACGTGTCGAACTTGCGATAGAACCGATGGGAATGAGTGGATATTCATGTGATAGAGTAGAGAGAGAGGGGAAAAGGAAAGTCAGGTAGGTTACACACACACACACACACACACACACACACACACACACACACACACACACACACACACACACACACACACACACACACGCACACGCACGCGCGCGCGCATGCACACTACCACCAAAGATCCCAATGAAGCCAAGCAACGCATATATATATACGCGCTATTGAATAAAGGGGGCTTAATTCAATTTATACAAAAAGTCAGAAAATAACAAAATGCACATATAAATAAGCGAAAATTGAAACCGTATGAACAAACCAGGAGCAACACCAGTCAAAAATACAACATAAGAACTATATAAAGATATCGGTGCCAGGCAACCAAAGAAAAGCATAAATAAAAAGATAACATAAAAATAAGCTATGATTGAACCCGTGGAAACACGTTATAAGCAACACCAGCGAAAATCACAACATGAATAGTGTTCACATGTCACTGACAACTATCCCTATCACTGACAACCAAAGAGAACACAATTCAAGAAGGAAGGAAGGAAAGAGTGGAGAAGGAAAACAATTCAATAAACATATACATATGATAAGCTGGAGAAAATACGAAGTACCGTAACCCACAAATAATCTAAACCTAAAACTAAAAAAAAAAAAAAAATGATAGCATGGGTTAACTGATGACATGCGCATAAAATGACTGCCGAAACTTTTCGTGGTTAATTTCTCCGCTGTGCTTTCGGGGACGTTATTCCACAGACGTAAAGCATCGTGAAGCGCTGATAAGTTAAATGCGTCGGTATTACCGTAGATGCGCGTGAAGCTTGGGTGATTGTGTAATCTAGATGACGTGTACGACGATGTTTCCAGGCGCAAAATATGGTGCATAAATTTATGCACGTATTTAAGAAACGACGACAAAAGGGCCATGTCATGGCGGTTATACTCAGCAGCTGCAGGGAAAGAGAGAGTTTAATTTGTGGTGCGCTTGAGTCGTATAGTCATAATTAAAAAAAAAAACTAGACGAGCGGCTTTATTTTGAATTGCTTCTATCATGGTAGTTAGGTAGTTTTGATAGCGGGACCTGATCAGAGAGGAAAACTCAAGTTGTGTGCAGACGAATGTTTGAAAAGCTAGTGTTTTTTTTTTTTTTTTTTTTCCCGCATAAGAAAAGGCGAGTTTCGGAGGTGGTATATATAATTGTACAACCGCTGAAATATTGCGTGCTGGTGAGGACCCGGATCTGCGCTTTCAGTCAGTCTCGTTCTTCATCATTACGTCACTATAGTTCGTTCATTGGTGCGGTTTCAATTTCCGCCCGCCTTGTTGCAGTGACTTGTCGGAATAATGCCCGCAGTATATTCGTTCATTTCGTCCCTGCTTCGGTTCTCCTTGCCGTTTCAGGGCTACAGGGAAAGAAGTGGAGATTAGGAGCAGAATGTAGTTCTGTTCTACCCTCGCCGGTCTTTACGGGGGGAGGGAGGGGAAGCATTCAACATTTATTCCTTTCGATGGCACCGCCCACACTGGACCCACTGGATTTGATGGGCGGTTGTTTTTCTTAGCCATATGGTGAGAATGAAATTGAGGATGACGATATCTTGAGTCCGCTGCGTGTCAGCCGAGTGCGCTGCCGCAGTATACGTGCGCCAGTTGGTTCGAGTACACGTACCGTTATTTCGCGTACAAGACGACGTAGTCAACGTATATCGTGCGCTGTCCCGAGTGGCCGAATGCGACACTCGTAAGCTTAAGAAAAGGCCACCATTGTCGGCGCACCTCACTTGGCTCTCCGGCAGCGCACTGCTTGCACGTTGCACGAACGCTACCCGCGTTTACACTGAATCAGTCGCTCGCTTCTGACCCCTCCCAGTGACTAAACTCACCTCAGGGCGAGTATAAACGCGACGAATTCAAAGCGAAACACATACAGAGGCCCAAATAAGTACCCATGTCAACCAGCATGTCGGCTCGGCTGACGAACGAATACGAGGTGTACAGACAGCTGTTACCGTCACGAGTTATATACGAATATCTCGAATGTAGTACGCGAAGTGCTGATTATCTTGCGGAGAAAGTAAGAAGAAAGGAAGGACGGCTACATGAAGAATAGTCTCCTGTTGAGGTGTGTTTCTTTTTCCCGTTCAACTCTACGACACGATGAATGGGAGCATAAACAAATGGTTTTGTGTTCGGCGACATGTATACTTCCCAAGTATGCGAATTTCTGGAAAGAGAACAGAATCTAGCTCAGCCTTCTTTTGTACAGCGCGGCCATGAAAGATGCAGTTCTACCTTGTGACGCATTTGCTTATGTGCCCAGAAATGAAGGATCGCTGGGCCGCCCTACCGAAACGAGGACGGTCCGAGCGGTCCTTTTTATTTGCGAGGAAACGGGACTGGTTCGGTTTGCTCTGCGGTCCGTCGCTTCGCTTTGTGCCGTTGCACGAACCGTCTATTTTCGGCGCGGTCATGTATTCATGGGCGGGGTGGCTAACGAAACGTCGTTTTCTCGGGCCTGGTGGACTTCCGGTCCCAGCGCTGTGCGGTGCTTACAGTGTCGTCGTTCCTTTCGTCTTTGTCGTTGCATTTATATGGTCAGCCAAGCATCTTTTCTTGTTATGGTACTTTCACCTCATGGCGCCGCATCTATAATAATACTTTACGTATTTCCTGGTCCGAGTGTCTGACTTGGCTTGCATGCCGGCTGGGCGCGGCATTACAAATGTTTCGGTTGTTTCTCTACGTATGATCATTTCGGAGACAGTGCGGGGGAAGGAAACCTCTATACTGTAAGGGTTACATTTAGATGCCTCTTTTGCTGCAACCTAACTCCTTCGCAGGGCCACTCAGTTCACATAAAAACAAACAGAAAAAAATGTATATTTCTTTTTTCTTCGTGTTTGGCTGCTGGAATCCGCACCTTGTTACATTTCGTGCCGTATACGCGCTTGCAAGGTGAGATGAAACCGAAATGTGACGGATTTTTCGCAAATGACCGCAAGTGACCTTCGAATACGTTCGTACCGCCTGGTAGGCTACGCTATAAAATGAACACCCGCCGTCCAATTATGTAAACATACAGATTTTCTTGGCTAAGTATCGGAGTATCGAGGTAACAGCGCGGTAAAGAGTGCAAACCTGGGACAGAGTTAGCAGCACATTTCTTCCGTAACGCATCTTCATTGGCCAGCTGCCTTTATGTAAAAATATATGTTCGCTTAATGGAAACGAGCGCAAGAAAAAGCCCACGCGAAAGGCAGTAACAGAAAATCGTTCTTACTGTGTCTTTCTTGTGTGCCGTGCTTGTCTGCGCTCGTTGCCGTGATCTGGCCTTACCAACTTGCCGAAATCTGCTCTCTTGTAGCAATACGTTCGCTATTTCGATTTACCTGCGCGAAGCAGCCTTCCTGCGAGCCAGCCCCAGCGTATGAATCGTATTCCGAGTGCGGGCCCAAGTACATGGATTGTCGATGGTGCAACCTGTTGCATCAATGGAACCTGGCCGATGCATTGTTGGAGCAATATACCACGTTGCTTTCTCGCTAGTTCTCGAATAACTTCTCGCAGCCTTTCTTACAGCGGCCTCGCGCTCGACAGACGTTTATCGAAAATTTTCGCCGACTCCGAGTCACGTACAGTGCGAGCAATAAACGTTATCGCTCTCCAGAAATGTTCGTTTCCTCGCAGCTGCCGCAGTTCGCTGCCAAATGTAACGCATGCTCACTTTTTTCGTCTGGCAACACCGATCGAGTAACCTGCGTGAGAGAGAGGAAGCGCGAAACTCGACGCAGGAGGAGAGAAGTTTACGCAATAGAGAAAGAAATAGAAAGAGAGGACATAAAGAGCGCAGTGAAGCTAGCTGACCGGGCACCGAGCGCGCGGCGTCTAGAGAGAAGGGGGAGGCTTGGAAAGAAGGGGGAAGTCCCCCACCACACGAACCGTCCCGCGCAAGGTGTTCGGCGCTGCCTCGCGGCGGTGCAAGTTGTCTTTCTCCTCTTCGTTCCGCCGCTTCTCCTTCGTGCGCCTATCTGTTTCTCTGCCCGAAGAGAGAGAGGAGGGAGAGCGTCGTTCTCCGGTGCGCCCCGTACGTCTCTCCCCTTACCTGCGTGCTTCCCTCTGATATTGTTGACTGCTTTTTTCTTCGTCCTTTCCTCGGGCGTTCGTGCGCTCTTTCTTGAGACTCGGCTTCTCCTGCTCGGGGCCGCCCGGGCCCCCTTCTTCTGCATTCCCCCTCTCTCTCGGCCCCCTTAATCCCGGCATGCCCGCTGGTGTCGCCCTCGCCCTCCTCGCGCGCCCCGGCCGCCTGCCTGCCTGCCTACCTGCCCGCCTGCGTAGGAATCTCGCTACCTTGGACGCGAAAACCACTTGCCGGGCTGCCCAAAGTCGCGGAGCCAGCCCCCCCTTGCCGACGCCGCTGCGCTTGCTGCTGCTGCTGTCGCGACCATAGTTGGTCGGCTGGCTGGCTTGGCTGGCTGGCCCCGGTGTTGTTGCCTGGCTTCTTCTCGGGTCTTCTGCTTCCTCCTCCGGCGTCTCGTGCGGCAGCGGCGGTGTTGTTGCACCCCGCACGCGTGATTGTGTGTGGTGCGGGTGCCCGTGCGTCCGCGCCGAGCGTGTGTCTCGATGATCGCTGTCAAGGCCCGCTGAATACACGGCGCCATGTGAGGGGCGACGCCAGCAGACTTCGGCGACTGTGGGACGTGCCTCCCGAGCACCGGTCGACGGCGGCCGCTCGCTCGCAAATCGTGTGTTCTTCCATCGTGCTGTGCGCGTGGTTATAGTTCCTCGAGACTCGGCCGGTGTGACACCTTCGAAGAAGAAAGCCGAGCAGAAAAGTTCCGGCGAAGACACCTGGGATAATAATACTCCGGAGGAAACAAACCGTCGGGGTGTTTTTCGTTCGTCCGTCCGTCCCGGTGCTGCCGACCTCGGCTGTCTTGTTTAGCAATTCGCTTTCCTTCTCGGCTCTTCGACCCGGCCACGCAGTGTTGTTCCGGGAGCTTCTTCTGCTCGGTGAGTCGCGCCTGTCGGGTGCGAGTTGTTTTCTGCGTGCATGCCGTGTGTCGTGTTTCCTCCCGCGATGCTCTCGCATTTCTTTCGCACGAATGTAAGGAACCCGGGAATAGAGCGCGGCACCGCGTCCTCGGCAATCGTTGGCCACCTGTTGCCGCTGGTGGTGTTGGAGAAGCAGCCAGATGCCGAGCGGGGCCGCCCGTCATCGGCTGGCTCCTCGAAAGTGGGCCGCACCGCGTCGCTCTTGCCTGTCGGGGAAGCACGGCCTGCCTGCCTGCCTACCTACCTGCCTGCCTTTTCAGCTGGCGGCCGCTTCTTCTCCGGTTAGGCCTAACCGGGGGGTCGCTGTTCCTTCCTTCCGAAGCCCGTTTACGATCGCGTTCCGGGTCGCTTCGCTCGTAAAGGCCACCGATCACCGCCGCTGAGGTCTGTCGACCTGAGAGCGGCGCGTATTATTGCCCGCCGCACGCTTTTCACGGCACAAAACGTGGAAGAGAAAGAACGACCAGCGGACGGATTTCTCGTAAACGATGCGACCCGCAAGAAAGCGGTCGCCCGCGCCGCTCCTTGCGATGGCCGATCACAGAAGGTCGGGAATGAAAAGAAGCGAACCACTTTAGTTCGAACGGGCTGAGGAAGGACAGTGCGGGTTCTTTTCAGCTGTAGGCCTAACGTTAGCTGCGGTACGGACGCTGCAGTTCCGCGCTCATATCCCCGAGGTTCCGGACATTACGCGCTCTCTCATTCTTTTTCTTTTCATTTATTCTTTACATGTACTGTGTAATGCATGCGTCACGCGGTCGATTAGAGAGCATGCATGTTGCTTGCCGAGGGCACGTCACCGACGTGGCGTGCTCTCTGCGCCGTTTTTGTTTGTTGCGCATGTTGTTCTGACTGGACTGCTCGCGAACTTCTCTGCGTCATACGTTGCGGTGTATACCGTCATCTGAACCGAGCTAGAGTCGCGGATAGCAACGTTATAGCCCGTATACATAAACCACGCAGTGCACCACCTGGATAAGGTTTCTGTCCTCCGGGCTGCCATTGAGAGGCTAACTTGTAAGCAGCGCGCATGGAGCGGCGTCACGTGCTTTGATGGATGACGAGGGCATGAGTGTTGGGTGTCGGCATTGGCACGGTCACAAGAATGCCGCACGCGCCGGTGACGGCGTCACCTCGAAGAAAGTCGCGGCGGCGCCTTTGTGGAGGAAACTTTTGAGGGAAGGTAAAAAAACAAGATGCCAAATCTGTGTTGGGCATGTGACAAGGATGAAAGCGCGGTCTCGCCGCTGTGATGGAGTCACGCAACGACCGAGAATTTCGCTAAAGTCTATTCGCCGGCAACCAGTTTCCTTACCGAGGAAAACCTAATGTTGTTTCGGCCTTGGCAGGAATCGCACAGTGAAGCCGCGTTCTGGATATACTAAACTTTCGGTGATAGCACACCCGCGGCCACGTTGACTATAAGCGGCCATGGCGTTCCGTTGGGCGAGGTCGCGGATTCGATCCCCTCCCTGCCTTCGCAGCCGCATTGCGATGACAGCGATACGCAAGAGCGCTCCGTGTGCCGAGATTTCGGTGCACATTGATGACTTTTTGATACAACAATCTAGAGGTCTGCATTACGATGATTTGTGTACATAATCCCAGGTGTCACTTTGGGACCTGAAATTCGATCAGTTAGTACTATTAGTTTCGGGTCCTCAAATGCCATAAAAAAATTCAAGAACCTCTGTCTTTCCCGCCAGCGTCTCTCTCTCTCTCTCTTTTCGACATTCCGTTAGTCCTCGAGGGCGCTGCCCTGAGAGGATGATGGTCAGCAGATATCGCGTGACGTCAGCTGGAGCCCGTATCTACAGTAAGGGCACTACGGTAGATCTTACGCCGCTCTTAAGTAAATGCATTGTGGAAAGTTGGCGCTTAATGATACTATCGCGTCTTCGTATGCTCTCGTTGAGGCGAAATCATTTAATACGAAACATCGGTTTATACGAAGCCTCGCGGTATCGTCAGTCAAAACCGCTTATACAGAAGCGTTTCCCTTGTGCCGACGCCCATTCTTTCATTTTTTTTTTTTTTTTTTGTAAACCATATACAGCTGTGCCGGTAGCGAACAAAGTATACTGCCACAGAACGTCTGAGCCGACGGCAAGGGTTTGAAAAAAAATCGCGGGACCTTGCGCGCCGCGGGCGTTGACTGTCGACAAGCGATGACACCTCCACGCGCCTTGCTCGTGTTCTACAGTTTCGTTAACCCTTTCAGACTATACACGAAAACACACACACGGAGGCGCATGCTTGGAGTTGGGATTGACCTAACGTTACAACGCCCTTCGCATTAAGCGACGCGACGCGCAACAAACGCCGCTGCCGCGCCGACCATATTAGTCGGCGTCGTTCCAGAGCGCGGTGCCCTACTTCCGCGTGTGCGGTCTCCTCGCTTCATTTGTTTATTGCCGTGGGCCCTGTTCCGATCGCTTTGCTCGCTCCGTTTCTCGAGGCACGCGCGGCCTGTTGCCAAATGGCACCGCCACTGCTGCTTGCACCCTTTGCGAAGAACAAACGGTCGCCGCGCTCGCAGTGGCTGCAGTGAAGCCGCTATTATTAGATACAAGCGGGGAAGCCGGTATACCTATTACATGCCACCGTCACGTCACGTTGGCACTTTCAGTGGCTGTCTCAAATTAATCACCGCCTTACTTTATTAATTGGTAACTATTAGTAGTAGTAGTAGTAGTAGTAGTAGTAGTAGTAGTAGTAGTAGTAGTAGTAGTAGTAGTAGTACCTCATCAGCAGCAGGTGCCCTTTAGGGACAGGCAAGGAATGCTTCGCTTTAAAAAGTGATCTAGTTAGTTACGATACGTAACTCTGAATAAACCAACGTAATATACCAACGTAACCTCGGGCAGTGAACGCGGCTTTTCATCGGCCTGAAACCCCGTCCTGGAATGGATGTAGCTCAACTCTACGTTTGAGAGTAACGGATACATTACTGAGGGCAGCATGACTGCTTTAAATCGCGCTTTGGTCACTGTTCAGGGTTTCCAAGTATAGTTGTGAAGTCGCGAAATTGGCAAACGACATTTTCGCGCCGTCGAACTCCGTTTACCAGGCTTCTCGGATTGTAGAGACGTACGCCTCCTGCGAGGCGTGTTCCACTCCTTTGTATTCGCGGTTTTCTTTTCTTTTTCTTTTCTCTCCTCATTGCGAGCCGTCATCTCGGCGAAAAGCGGAATTTTCTGGCGTCGCCCTGCAATGAATTTCGCCTGCGCGCAAGCCGGCGCCTATATAGCTTTGCCGTATATTGAGGTCAGGGATGAGATTCCTCACTGTTGTAAGGGCGTCTAGCCGTCTATGCTTCGCAGCAGGCGTACAGAGACGAACGCACCGCCGCTTCGCTCTTGAACGCGCTTAGAGCGACATTCCTTTCGCAGCTCGGAAAATCTCAGCGAGCGCTAATATAACTGTGCAGCAAGCGCACTGCTACTGTTGTACGTTGCAAGCACTTTTTTTTTTTTCGTGTGTGAGAGAAAGCAAAGGAAGAGAGAAGGTAGATATGTTTACCAGATAAGCGTCTGGCTAGATGTACCTACGCTGGAGGAAGGGAACATAGGAATAGAATGGAGTGAGAGAGAGGGGATGAAGGTGAATGTGCGCACGTGCACGGACAGAACCGTGCAGACAGAGGCGCTAGCACAAGCTGCAAGTCGTTTTCAAAAAGGCGCAAATGTATACCTCCACTGCCTTCTGGCCGATGATCGGCGCGGGACGGTCTTCCTCTGTAGCCTCTGTGCTTAAAGCCTAGGTGGAGCTCAAAGATGGAGCCTTCTGCACGCACCATTTCTCGCACTCTGCACGCGTATATTATTAGACACTGTGTTAATCTGCGGCGAACACGTGCTTAGAGTCAAAGGTCTATGCGTTTTGCGTGGTCGTTCAGGCCCCGCACTTGTGCGCCCCTCAACTTTCCCAGCGGTCGCATAACGATAAGAGACCGGCGGCGGTTCTTTGTCGGCGCCCTCTGTGTGCCGTTATCGCGTGTGTCGGGATTAGCCCCCCCGACTGCGTTATCTTAGCCGCTTGTACAGATATTCGCCGCGAGACCGATAAGGAGAGTCGCGCGACCCCTGAAGACTAGCTGTAAACGGGATGGTTTTCGGGACTGTTAGCCGCGTCGGGAAGACCAGCGCCGTGAGGTCATGAGTATATTGGATCGCCGAAGCGTTTGCGCGGTAGTAGTGCAGACGTGTCGTCGAAAATCCTTCTCTGTCTCCGACCGTGGAGGCACCCTAAGCCTCACCTACATTATTTGAAAACTGCATTTTACGCCGTCTTTGGATCAAACACGTGTTTTATCATGGAGAAGTAAGCGAACACAGAACTATCCCTTTTGAATTTCGCGCCCAAAGCACAGCACCCACTGCATCCCACTGCGTCGGTGCAACGGCGCGAATGACGCTGTGTTTTCATGTGCTCGGTCTGTTTCGTTCTTATGCAAGAATACTTTCCGAAATTGCAGTTTCAGTCATTTCTCGTTTTCGTACGCACTGTTATATTTCTACATATAGATCGAGAACTAAACAGCCTCGAGTTGATTCGGTCGAAATTCATGACGTCAGTCGAAGTTCGGGTGGGAATTCCATGATGGTGATGCCACCCGACATTTCGGTATTGCTTCTTTTTTTTTTGCCTCGCCAAGTCTAAGCTCACAGTAAAGTTAGTCTGACTGATTTTGGTATGTTTTTGGGGTATATAAAACGTTCAACATTCTTTAATTTAGTCTTTCTGCTTAGTCTCTCTTTAATTTATTGCCCTTAATTGCAAGCTTATTTGCTTGTAAAGGACCTTTGTCGACATGTGCGAGACTTCCTGTTGCATCTCTGAATTCCTCAATTAATTTTATTTTCAGCGTTCACCTCGTGTCTAGTCACTTCTTTACCGCGTGTGTTTGGCGCAGTCTTATTGATAATTCCACGCTGTCGTCTGGGCTAAACACACCGGAACAATTTGTTTCTCTTATACGCTTTGTATTCCGTCTCAATAATGAATAGCCTTGCTGTCTTCAAACGTCGATCCTTCGACGTCGTTGTGGCGTGGTTCCAGTCGAGGCGGAGAACACAAAAGAAATTGCACGTAGCCGCAAAGCGGTTGGCATTCTTTAGATGGGCAAGTCGAAGTTCAATGAAACCGTGGAGAATGGGGGCCAAACCACCGGGCAGCATGACAAGGCCGTTCCCGAAGCGCTCCGCAACTTACATGTATACTACGCGCCCGTTTTTTTTCTCTCTCTCCTATCGTCGTGTAATAAGCATCGGGTTGTCGAGAACAATTTGCATTGTTTCCAGGCTCAGCCGCGGGTATGTCTTCGCGCCGGGCGGCAATTTAGGCGCCGTTTCCGCTCGAGCTGTCAGGGAACGTTTCTGCTGTATAGCCCGTGCCCGTTGATTACCCGTTGATTTGGGGCGTGCGCGCGAGGGAGTCGTGTCGTCGACGTGAGACTTACACGGCTCGTTTTATCAGCCGCTGTCACGAGGCGTCGGATCGTGTGATTACTTTATCCTCGAGCGCAACGTGTGCTAGCACACGAACGGACTCTCGTCCCGCTAATTGTATGCTCTATGTATACTTGGCACTCTGTGCCCGTGTGGGATTAGAGAGAGGAGTTTTCACAGATGCGTTGCGCCGAAGCCGTATTCACTGGCATGAGAACAACCTGCGCTTCAATTCGATCCGCATGTCTATATAGCAACTATGTGGGAGCTTGGAATGGTATTCCAACAGGACGGCAGTGACGTCACGTGCATTGACGCCTTTGAGACCGCCATCGTTGAAAAACCACTAGCACGGCGAACTAAAATGTGATCCTTTACTCTTCAATTTGTCGCTAGCAGCACTGACGTCTGTGCGGGTGTGTACAGGGCCGGTATTTTGTAGCGATGCCTTTCCGATGCTAATGCCTTTTCGCGCTTGGTCAGGGGTCAGAGCGACGGTCCGCTCACGTTATCAACGTGGGCGTGAGCGGTGGATGATAAGACTAGTATAGAATAAGGCATAAGGCATCGCTACAAAATGCCGGCCCAGGGATCAACAAACGCACGAACTCGCAAGCCAGCCTCGAATATTTTACCTTTACAGCAGTTGTGCGGCCTATAGTGTGTGTGCTTCGTGTCAGTGTTAGGTTATTGCGTGTTTATCAGCTTCATTCGCCCGGAGCTGGAGCAGTGGACGTGTGTGTGTACGCTGGAAACAGCGATACGCTGCATTCGATATCCTCGGGGAACGCGCAGCACGGTAGCTCCCATCCGAGCGATAACCGGGAAAGAGAAGGAATGGTAATTTAACCGACCTGTTTGTTACCTCCTCGCATTACACCCGTTTGCCTTGTACAGCACCGCGTTGTGCGAGATAGTTGAGCGGTGAGCTCAACCGGCGCGAGTGTACTTTTGCTGTGCGCGCAATACCGCGCTTGTGACAGCACTGATGGAGGGAAAAAAAAAGAAAGAAAAAAGAAAAGCGCATAAAACCGGGACAGGTGCTGGCAAGAGGAGAGAGACACACATGAACTGGCACACAAGTCTGGACGGCGCTATCTGCCGTAATGTAGGGAGGGGGAGCAAATTTATCGCTGGTGCAACGCTTCTGCCGAGAGACGCTACTCCCACTTTCTTTTTTTTGGAAGCTTCCCGCGGCTATCCAAAGTGGCCGTGCGGTGTTTGGACGTCCCTTATCGCGGAAAATGCATCGCCGTCCCGGGACTCTGCGCGCAACCTCCGCCAGGCCCCGGTATGCTGCTGGGACGCTGCAAAGCGCATTGGACGCAGAGAGAGAGAGGGTGGAGTGGCGGAGTGAAAGAAACGGACATACCTTCCCTGCTCCGGACCACCGGTTGCTTTTAGCCGGAGTGCCACGTAAGCTGGTGCGCGGCTTAGTGCATACCCGAAAAGCTCCTCCTCGGATTGCTATATCTTTCTTTTCTTTTCGTCTCTTTATTTTTTTTTCTTGCTTTGTTGGGGTTGGAGTCTTGTTATTTGCTCCTTATCGAACGCGCCGATCGCGCAGGCATTGAACGGATAAAGGCTGTTTTTGTGGTTCCTCGAGAAGATTTGAGCTGCTGCACTTTGCAGTCCCTCCCGTTCGTTTCTTTCCTCCTTTTTTTTCTTTTTCGTCTATTTATCTATTTCTCTTTCCGATTTTAGTGTAAGACTCTTTCCTTGGCAGGCAAATGGACAGGATTCTTGCGAAGTTCGTCCGTCGTCACGTGACGATGTCTACATTCAGTAATATTCGCTGTCTGTTCAGCCATGGAGACGATCACTGTTTTAGGTACACATTTTCCGAAGTTTAATCCGGAGCTGGACAGTGCGTTATGAGTATTTGAAGGAAGCCGTAGTGGAAGGCTCGTGAGAGCGTTGTTGCGTTCCGCCACGACGAAATGCGGCCACTCCGGCGGGAAATCGTACCCGCGACTGCATGATCAGCCACAGAGCGCATTATAACCGCTGCGCCCACATGCAGGTCTTCTCTCTCTCTCTCTCTCTCTCTCTCTCTCTCTTTTTTTTTTTTTTTTTAAGCACTACATGAACGCGAACCTTGGTGTGAAGGCATGCAGAAACTGGCCGTGTGTTGGTTGATGACATCGCGCATGTAGACGGGGGGGACAATCTGAACAGAGGGTGTGGGTTTCGAAGGATGATGCGCTTGAATGGAGAACAACAATCCCCAGCCAGGATAGGAAGAAAAGGGTTGATCCCCGTCGTCGACAGGATTAGGGCTTAGCTGTGGTATTTCGCAGGTATATGCGGGACTCTTTGGTATGGTTATTCGTTCCTCTTACGCTGCTCCCTATGGACCGCCTAATGCCCTACTTCATGTGTGTGTGTGTGTGTGTGTGTGTGTGTGTGTGTGTGTGTGTGTGTGTGTGTGTGTGTGTGTGTGTGTGTGTGTGTGTGTGTGTGTGTGTGTGTTCTTAAAGAACGATTTATTGCGTCGACGTTTCGGCGGGAGACCGACATTTCTCAAGAAGAAAACAAAATGTACAGAGGCTGTTTTTATACAACTTTCCACAGGTATAACAAAAAAAAAGTGTGTGAGGGAGAAAGAGTAAAGACAAAGATTTAACAATACCCATTGAAGAGTTTGTGTAGGAAGGGCGTACTTTAACGAGCGCTGGGGTGGACAGCATCCCGGCGCGGCGCCCGTGAAGAAGGTGTGCCGTAAGCCCGCTCCAGTTGATGCCGCGGTGCGCTACTTGTTTGTTCGTTTCCTCCCTAATGGGGCTTCGTTCCCTTAGCCAGGATAAAAGGTTGGGAAGGAGGAGGAAAAGAAAGGGATGGCGCGCTGACATAAGTGAATTCGCTGTTCGAAGCACGCCCGCGAGCTGACTGCAAGAACGCGCTCCTCCAACTGACCTGTTTCAACCGAAGATAAGTTAGGTATACAATGTTTATGAACTATGGGTGATTAGAAGGCGGTAAGATGGGTTTGAAACGAAAAAAGAAAACGAAAGAATCCCACCACTCGGGACATTTGGAATCAATAAGAAGCTTGTTGTTACGGGTGATTAACTCTTACGCAACAGAAATTGCTTTGGCTACAGATTAGATATATACAACTAAGACGCGACGCGTCGGTTTGCATCTGCGTCGAAGGACAGAATGCGTGGAGGCATTTTTAGCGCATAAAGCACAGATGAAAACGCTCTTTTCTTTTCTTTTTTTGTCAACGGTGCTTGTACACTCTTTCTGTCTTTCTTTCTTGTCTGTTCGTTCTGTGATGAGTAACCTTGCTCGTCTTCACTGTCGTCACCGCTATCATCGTCGCCGTCTCTCGCTGAATACAGGGATGAGTTCACCGTCGTTTACAGTTGCGTAAGCGACTGCCGACGAGTTAAAACGTTAGCGCATCGTTTAATGTCGCCGATCGCCGCGCTCTGCCGCGAAGCCACCGGAAAGCCGAGCACACAATTCTGCGAACGGTGCCGCGCGAAAGGACGACAGGTACCGAGGAGGAAGCTCGGTCGATTAGCTATGCGCAGAACAACCTCAAATTAGACCGCCGCTGGCGTCAAGATTGCCCCCGGAGGCGATGATGTTGCGCCTGCCACCGTGCTCTTTTTTCTTTTTCTTTTCTTTTCCTGTCTTTTCTTATTTCTTCGGTTCGCACGTCCTTGCAGCTTCTTGGTCGACAGCAGAGCCGCTCAATTTCGCCGTCTGGCTGCAACTGGTACAAGCCGTAGAGTTTCATGCTAGAAAGGCTAGGAGGAAATGTGGCTGCCAGCCTGACGGCTAGGCTTAGCGTGGAGTCATCGGTGCTACAGACGTCCACATGCACTGTTGCCCATGGAGTGCTTGAGTGGCGCACTGGGAAGCAAACGAGGCAATGTTGCGATGTTTTTGCTTAGCTGCTGTGTTGGGATGCGATGCGCTCTAACAGCAGAGGCGACACGGGCATGAGAATGGTAAAGCATTCGTCCTGGTACTCTGTGGCGTTAACATTTTCTTGCTCCCCATAGCGCAAGTTTAAGCCATAGGTTGGCTTGAACTTCTTCAGTGTGGTTTCGAACGACCTTCTTTTAAAGCTAATTGTATATCTATGATTAGCCTAGCGAAGGGTATAAAGTTTTTGTTGTTCAACGGCTTTTCGAAACTCGTTTAGAGAATGAGGAATAATTGCGTATACGGTGTGTTACAGCCCGAACATTATTGGGATACAGCGACCCTCATACTGGAAAGTGCCGATATTTATTTATGCATTGGAACAGATGCGATGAAATCAATTGGTCGTAGATGTTAAAATAATTACTATAAACAAGTTTTAAGGCCATAAACCTAAGGAGCAATAAGAGAAGCCGCAACGGTATTTCTCAATGCAGCTGTAGTACTTCAAATGTAGTAAAATCCATGTAATATGGATTGCTGCGCCATAATATCCTGCGGGGTTCTTAACAAGGAACTATACGTACGGTACAGGGAAGTCGCGTGCCTCGTTCTGCGCCTCCTCTCCCCTGTGCTCGTATCGAGTGAAACAGATTCATTGTTGCTTCGTGAACACGAAGACGAGTTTTGTAGGCGCCCCGTGCCGCATGTCCGCGTCAACTTTTTTTTTACTACGATGGTCTCGGTTATACGTGGGCGCTCTTCGGCGCTTGCTTTCCTTCATTACGGAGTTTTACGAGCGGGCGGCGTTCAGAAATAGAAGTCGAGATTGGGCGGGGCGGGGCAAAGTTTCCAGGTGAAAGTGTCGGCGAACAAGCTCGGCGATGCTTCCGATTCTTCTTATGCTAGCCTCGTCCTCGTCTCCTGCAGTAGGACGGGCCGTCGTGAGTTTGGGATGGGCTGCTCTCTCGCGAGGGGTACCGGAACGTGCTTCGAGCGAGGTTTTCTTTTATATGTCATTGTGAGGACGCGTGCGGAACAGCCCTGCCTCGGGGGCGCCCAGAAATGGCCTTGAAACGGCGATAGCATCGCGGCTGTCTTGGGCCCTACCGGGTCCACCGCGTTCTGATCTCCCGGGCTTGTTACTTCGTTCCTTTTCTGGCCTTCTCTTTCTTTCTTTCTTTCTTTCTTTCTTTCTTTCTTTCTTGTTTCTACAACTTCCTTCTGTTAAGTTTTTGGATGCCTCTGTTGGCTATAGCATGCGCGCGCGAGCTCGATGATGGTGAACTTGCGTTTTACCATTACACCGCTTGCACGGTCACCTTGCATCGATTTTGTGGGCGTGCGTTAGTGTGCTTGAAATTTTCCCTTCTGCGGTCATCCACTTCCCTGTCGAGCAACACGGTACGGCAGGGGGGGGCAGGCTTATGCCCCCCTGCGACGGGTCGCGTCGCTTGCGTGCCCCGGTCGCCGCCGCGTACAGGGCTGCTGCTGCACGCGTGTGTTTGTTTTTCCGCGTGTTGGTTGCTTTCGCGGCGTGTCGCAGCAACCGCTGTGCGGTGTGGGCGAGTGGCTTCTTCTGCGGTGAAATCGGTCATTCGGCTCGTGCGCTCTGTCTCGCCTATACTCGGCCTCTTCTCCTCTGTCCACCTCGTTTGTTTCTTTGGCGTTGACTGCGGTCGCCTCGCTCTTGCCTCTCTCGCTGCGTGTCCCCCCGCGGACGACCTTTCCGGCGCGTGGGAGCACTGCAATGTCGAGCGCTCCCTCCCCCCCCCTTCCTTCCCCCCTTCTCTTTCGGCCGTTGTCGCCGGTTTCCTCGTTTTGGTTGCGTTCCGTGCAATGTCCCCTCCTCGGCCGGACCTCTGTACCACGACGAGAAGTAGAGGGAGAGAGATGCAGTGGACGAGGGGGATGGAGTTGACCTGCGGTGGATCCTGCAGCGTGACGCGGTCCCCCCGTTCCTCCGCTGCGGCCACCGCGTCCGTCATGGTTGTTCAACCCCCCCCCCCCCCCCCCTCCCCTCTCTTCAGATTCGTGTGTTCGGGGGGCCCCTCGCTGAGTCGTGTCACGGCGCTGGACAGCGGCCGTAGATATCGCCCGCCGCTGCGTGGCCGACAGGAGGTGTCGCGCACCGGCGAGGCTTCTTCTTCCTCTTCGCCCGTCTTCTCCATCGGTTCGCGCAGTGCTTGCAACGCGCATCCCGCAGCGGACGCCGGCGGCGGCCCTTCCCGCGATCCTTTAGCTGCGTTGCTTGCACCGATTTGTCTTTTTGTCTTACACGCCCCTCGGTACAGGCAGACGCTGTCGGGCGTGCAATGCTCGTCCTCTTGACGGCGGTCGCGCGCGCCCCTCAACTTGCTGTGACACGGCTTGCGTCAGAAGCATCGATAATTACTGCGCGCACGTATGGCACTCGGCCGGCGTTGCGAGGTGAAACTGCCCTGCTGAAGCGGGATTCAGTATTGCTGTGGCAACGGAGCGCACTGCCGCAAGTGCCTTCGTAACGTCAACGCGCCAGATAAATGTTGTCCGTGTAACCGTCGTTCCCCTTTGTTCAGCGTGCGCTCACTGGTAAATAGGCGTGGCCTAAGCAACAATACAACGCCTATGCGAGGGCGCTTTCTGCGGTTCAAGTTTGTCGAAAGCTTTTGTATGCATTAGATTCGAGCGGCGGGCATTCGAACGTTATAAGTAATCGAGTTGTTGAGAGTGAGTCATATCGGCGATGTCCGAATGAGTAAGCACATTAGTAGAAAATAAGTAATCAAATAAATAAATAAATTTATTTGTTTATTTATTTATTTGGGTGGGAAGGGGGGGGGGGCAAAGAACTACCGCGAAATTGCGAAACTATAGAAATGAAGACCGATCTTGCGAGAGCCTTTCGCCTGTAACATCATGCTCGCTATCTTGTTCGGCTTAATATTCCTCCCTAAGCTTTAGTGATTGTGTCTATCGCAATATCAATGCATCATTATCGTTAGTATGCAAAACAAGACGTCATTGAAGAAGAATGAAGTCAGAAATATGCACACTAGTTCAATATTGCGCGCCTCAGTGCGTTCAAGTCAGCAACCACTGATTTCTTAAAAACCATCGCGCTTATATAGCTTTCGTAATCGATTGCGATGTGTTTAATTCGACGCAAACAGCTCCCGTGGTACAACCGTGTCCTGCGCTACCATTCAATGCATACACGTCTCATGTAATGCGTTGCACGCCTCGCCATATAGCTAGCCTTCTCTGCAGCAGCTTCATACAGATCACGGCTGCGTGCAGTTTGGCCTCCATCTCACTGGTCTTACCGCCTGTCTAATGACCCCTTAATGGTGCGCTAAACGTGTGTTACAAGGACGTGTTCTATTACGGGGACGAACCTTCATACCACGCAGGGCTTGTCCTCGGGGAATCGCTTTAGCGACCCCGTCATCATTTCTATACACCATAGTTGTGGCCCGTTCGCTCGATTCCCTTTCGTCAAGTTAAAGGTGGCTTCATTGTTTGCGCGGGCGCATTGTCCTAGTCTTCCGCCCGGTCTGTTCATTAACGGGAACGCACGAGAGTGCTAAGAAAGCCATGCGAGGAACAACGGGCCGGAACCTCCTCTTGTTATTGTTCTCCACCTGCCATCTTCCTCACAAGGAGGCGGGGGCAGGAGCGCCTCCGCGCGAGAATAAATAACGTTGCGCCTTGCCCTGGCCTTTCTTGTCGTCGCTCGCATTGTACTCCTCCGCGGGTGGCACACAGACACGCGTCGCAGTGTATTGAACGCCGCGAGTGATGATGGTCCGCAGTGCAGTTTCGCTGCGCCCGAATTCAGCGCCTCCGAGACCGTCGGTTCGCGGCAGCGCGAGCGGGGGCGCCGGTCGCAGAGGCCCTAGCGCTGTGGCGCCAGCATGCTAGTCGACGTCGTCTCTTTCTTTCTTCTGCGGCGGTTAGTCCTCCAGGCTTTCTTCGTTCCGACACCCCCCCTCCCTCCCTCTCGCGGGTCGGTCAGCCGTGGGAGAGAACCAATCTGGGTCACAGTGATCAGCCGCTGCTGTGGCGGAACTTCTTCGCCAACTCCGCCACACGTGGTGGCGACGACGTCGGACGTTTGAAGCGTCGTGCGCACAGCGGCGGTGGTTGTGGCTCGCAACGCAGACGGGGCTTGCTGTCCCGAGAATGCAGAAGAACACAACTCTATAGCTCAACAAATCGGTGCAGTGCCGCAGCACTTCAGTCAACCGCAGGAGCGAGCGTCGCCCTGCTCCTTAATACTCCAGTATTGACCCTTTTCGCGGAGCAGTTTGTTTTAGAGAAACGAGATGGCGCTCACGGCGGCGCGCCATACCTCTCCTCAGCGACCGCGCACGAATACGAAACCATTACCGCTTCTACCTTGCTTCTGTGCGATCGGCTGTCGGAAATGCAACGGAGTTTTCGCTAACACACTCTGCTCCAATCGTGCTAGATTGAATCATGTGGATTGAAGACGTGTGCAGTAGCTGGCTGCAAAAATATAGTGACTGGCATGTTAAGGAATAGAATGAATCTGTGTGGCCAAGTTCGCGGACCGCTGCTGCAACTGTCCGAACGTGTTACCAGCACTTCGTGATGTACGGCTTTCCTCGAGGATACAGAAATTTGCTCATCCGCCAGCCTTGTATCGCTAACCTTAAAAGAAAGGGATTCATCCCAGGAACGTCGGCAACAGTGAGTACCGCTCGTTAAACAATGACGAAGGGAGTAGCGCCGCTTCCTGTCATAGTAGGTTTCGCGCGCAGTTTCTGAACACATCTACCCCAACTGGCACGGAAACTTACTCCCACTCTTTCACCAACGTGTTAAGAATAAGTGAATGGGTGCACACTTGAATATATGCGCACTATATACGCAAAATAAATGACGGACTACACCGATGGCGCACGAATGGTCGCAGCTGAATGTTTCGTGATGGTCCACAAGAGTAAGCGAGTTACTAGCTGTAATATATATTTGCTACAAGGTATTACAGTGTACAAAACAGCTACGTTTCAAGTCTTGTGCGCAGCAAGAACAAATCTATTGGAACTGAGCACACCCGCGAGCGATTAGGCAGAAAATAATCAGATAGTGGCCGCACCGAGGAACTTCACTGAGTCAGAAACTGACAAGCCACTGCTTCAAAATATTTGCTGAATAAAGAACAAAGAGCAAAACAAACTAATCCTGACTGAATTCATGAGCGGAATGTTTGGATAGCTTGGAATACATATTTAGCCCCGCTTTTAGAACAAGCACCATATACGCTGCTTGCACCGTTTTGATATAGCTTAATCAGCTCCGAAAGCGTTTTTGCATGTTCTCTGAAGCTGTGATCAAAGCTTCGTGTCGTCCACCTAGTCACCGTCTACGATATCGCCGAAAACAGAGGTTTTCTAAGCCGCGCCGGCGTCATACACTTCCATTGGAAACAAGGAGGCAACGGGGGCAGTTGAGGCAAGCAATGGACGCGTCACCACGTGATCAAACATGGCAGCGCCCACGGGATCGCCGCGAAAAGGGTCAATATGCTCCTGGAGGCATACTACATGCTCGGACACTAATACAGAGCGTGCGATCGCGCATTCCCGGAGCACTGCATTTTGCTTCGCTCTAGTCAGAGGCGCAACGCGCTGCTGCACGGTATTATATGCGGGCTCGAATAAGGCGTCGGAATGCGCTGCCCTTCCCAGCACTTGCTTCCTCGTGCCTTGTGTCTCTCTTTCATTTTCGCGTGACCTGGGCCCCTCGCCTGGACACGGCGATGTATTTGCCCACGGGTTGACAGCGCGGCCGCCCGGCGATGTCCTGGGGCCGTACAATGAGGTATCACGAATAACCGACTCACGGAAGGAGAAGCCTTACTTCGGCTGACGGGGGTACGGAATGGCACGCGGAAGAAGGGACGAGCCTCGTGAATTACTCCCTGCTCTGTATACAGTCAACGACACAGGGGCCCCCAGCAGCTGTCTCTTTTAAACGCCGAACTTGGGGGAGGGGAACGGGTGGTTTGATCGGACGACGCCGACGTGCGAGGCACGTTCGTGTGGGCCGTGCCGAGGTAGCGTTTGTGCCCACATCCTATTTTAATCATCTTGGTTGTCCTTCGCGAACTTGTGGAATGTTTGAGGGTAAGCGAAAGAAATGTTTACAGTTAGGTAGTGTTAACGGCAAAGGACTCTGGTCTTGTACTGCTCTTACCAGCATGTACGCTGCCTTTGCGGGGCTTTTCCGAGTTGTGCGCATTGAGACTCGCAGTTCCTGTTACTATTTTCTCGAAGTTGTCAACATTTATGTATACGCATACCTATAACTCTAGTTCTGAAGCACTTTTTTTTTTTTCTGATTGGGCTAAGCTGGTACTCCTCTGCGTGCAGATTTCTGCAGTCTCTGCTGTCTTGTAATAAGGAGCATTTTCTGTGCGTTATTGTTTTCTCCTTCCTTACGGCGACGCTTATATCATCTCCTGTGTTCCTTTCTTCTTTCATCGTAGAGCACAACGGGCTAAGATTACGTGGCAGTCGACCGCGCTCGCCTATAGCTGTTGAGCCGCGAAGTCCTCGCTCTTCCTCAGCGCAGCAATATATATATTAGAAAAGCTCGAGGCTATTCGAGAGCATAATTAGAAACCTCATTCACCCTCCGCTTCTGTTCTCGTCGCGCCTCTGTTCCAACGGATATCAGAGGAGGGTGGCGCCCAAGGAGCACAATCACACCACGCATACAGCCTTGCATGTGGTGCCTATAGTGCCACGACATTCATTTAGTGTATATATAGTAAACTGCTGCTCAGAAACTGGCATCGCGGCGCTGTCATTCGCGCGGGTATAATGCTGTCTGTCTGCTTTTTTCCGACGCTCCTTTTCTCACGCCGTCTCTCTGCGAGAGCGTCCGCAGAGGCCCCCTTTCCGAAGACGCCATCTGTCGATCGATCAGGGCGTTCAATCAGGCGCCCCCGCCAGCCATCCGGTGAAATAATCACGGCGGCCGCTTTGCCGGCGATGCTCCTTCTTCGCTTTTTTTTACTTCTTTTGCTCATCACAGCCTCTCGCTCATCGCAGTTCTTAATTTTATTTTTTCCTCCGCCGCGACCAGCGCACAGGGTGCGCGCAGGAAACGCGCTTTGTCTGTCTGACGACACGTACGCGAGGGGAGCATTCCTCGGAATGAGTTTCGTAATAAGCAGGCTCCTCGCCGCGGTGCCGTTTTTGCTGCCGTTGCATGCTCTCCGCAGATGGTTGCACGCATAATAGCGACGGCGACTGTATACTACGGGAGGCAGGCAGTCGTCGGGGCCTCCGTTTCACGGCGAAGAAGACGGGACCCAGCCAGCCACTAGGGAGAAAGAGCCCGCCCCCTCCGCTGTGTAACGCGCTTGCGCCCGGCCGGTTTCTCGTATGCCAACCTTGCGACATGCCGCGGGAAATCGTCGAGATATATTCACTTACCCTATGAAGCGAGCGGCGTGTCTGCTGCGAAGAGATTTGTGCGCTAGAATTCAGGCGTTGTTTCGCCGCCGCCGCCGCTTAGTTGATGGCAAGCTTCTGGTCATGACACTTCGCGTTGCGGGAAAATCGTTGCGCCAGGATCACCACGTAGCTTTCGTTCTCGCGAATTTTCTCCATTCCTTTCCTTTCCTTTTTTTTTTTGTTTTTTGTTTTTTTAATCCAATGCGCTCTGATGGAAGCACGAAGCGGGCGGTGCTTCCACGTAAGGAGGCGCCGAACTTACTCGTGAGGTGTTTGTAAATTGTTGCGCAGCGACGAAGATGCCGATTTCGTTCGTCTCGCATGTTGCGCGCTTTTCTCTTTTCTATCCAACATTACGCGCGGATTAGCGTATGTTTATTTATTTATTTATTTATTTATTTATTTATTTATTTATTTATTTATTTATTTATTTATTTATTTATTTATTTATTTATTTATTTATTTTTCTTCTTTCGTGTAAAATCAAAGCATGCCCCCTGACTCAAGGGACGTCCAGAACACGAAACACCGTAGCAAAGACAAAGATACTATACGTATATGATACATTTAGTCAAATACAGCACATCTACAATTACGTCGTAATGATTGCTCTTATTTTTAAATCGGATTCGTACTTCACCATTCCGCCTTCCAGAAGAAAACTAAAGTGAGCACGTGATAGATAGATAGATAGATAGATAGATAGATAGATAGATAGATAGATATGGAGAGAGAGAGAGAGAAAGTGTGTGTGTGTGTGTGTGTGTGTGTGTGTGTGTGTGTGTGTGTGTGTGTGTGTGTGTGTGTGTGTGTGTGTGTGTGTGTGTGTGTGTGTGTGTGTGTGTGTGTGTGTGTGTGCGTGTGTGTGCGTGTGTGTGTGTGTGTTCTCTACCTTAGGACACAGGCCACACACCCTACGCGTACAGGTGGGGTTGCGGTGATCTTTCGCGCCGCGTCGTCCTCCTTTCAGATCGAAGCACGGTACGCACAGCTGGGCAGGGCACTTTCCTTTCCCGCGTTGTCGATCTGCCATCGGCGCCCGTGCACCGAACACTCCGCGCGCAGCGCCCCACCCACTGTTGTTGGCTCCCGAACTGGAGCGCCGCGCGAAACGCTACACCTTTCGCCCGCGCTAGCGAGCTGCATTGCCCCGGTTATATCATATGCCGCCCTGCCGCGCGCGCTATATAGCCTTTCGCTGCTTTCTGCGTACATACTGTATATACAGTGCGGCGTAACGCGGCAACAGTCGGTGCGCGAACTGGGCGACATATATCCCGACGTCTTTGCGTACGCACGCAGAGAGCAAAGCGGCGCAAACTGCAGATTACGACTTTTCGCCTGCTCAGGGAGAGCCGGGGGTGGCCGGCAGGGCTCGAGCTGTCGTCCTTCGCGCATGGGCGAGGCGCGTTGGCTGCTGCATCCGTGCAGGGAGTTGTTGTGTATGCCTGCGCGCGGGCCTCCTTCGCACGCGTGTACTGCCAATACACACTTACGTGCAGCTGCGCCAGCGGATTGATCGCGGAGAGAGAATTGCGTTGCCCTGCCCTTCCTTTGTTGGATAAGTCGGTCACTCGGCCCTTCCCGGGGCGACGGCATTTTTTAGACTCCCGGTGCCTGCGCGCGGCGCCGTTGGAGCACGAGCACGCGGTGTCGTCCCCGTAGCAATTAACGATTTCGCCTCATCGGGAGTCGAGGCGTTTATGACAGCGATAGGCGGCATTGAATAACCGTGTATACTGAATCGTTTTTAGCTTCCGTAATTTCTGCCCCTACGGGGCGCCAGCTGCGTACGTAGATGGCGGTGTCAGTCGCACGCGCTCCGGGTGGACAGAACTGCTCAAAAACCGGTAGTGTTAAGGAGCTATATTTGCTATTAACTGTGTTTCAAACTATTAACGCTATCTACTAATGAAGTACGCACATAGAGGGCTCTGGAACTCATGTTAATGACTATGTATAGTTTCGGGCCTGCAAAGTCACATTGCTTAACTTGCTTTGTGCGCCCAGAGAATGTCTGATATGTATGCAAGTGCCTGTTCTTTCTTTACATACTTCATTTTTTGCCCTCTAAAATTTGTTTCTGTTTTTCTGGAAGTTGAAAGGAAGATTTCCCAGTAACTGCACAAGCTGCAGCGTGCGATATTATGGCAAAAAAGTTTGCCATTTCCATTTATTGCAACCGACATTCGCCAATCGGCACATAACTGTGGTGGATTAGCCAATAAGTGTTTGGCAGACGCGATGTTCTATCAGGATAGCTTGAGAGGTGAACAAATCTAAAACGATGCGAATGCGTTGTTAGATTCCCAATTTGACCTGCACCTGTAGCAGCTGCCCAATTCAAACTCCAATACTTATGCTCGGGACTACTACTTGCTTAGAAACCGATTGCAGGGAGATAACACACTGCATTTCCACGTAATACGTGGAACAGGCGTTCTAATCAGTTAATCTTTGTTCGCGTTTTAATTTATGCTAACGTACATCCAAAGTTGTACTGCAAATTCCCGCAGGGAGTTCTTACTCCCTTGATCATGTCTCCTCCACTGAGCCTTCCACTGAAGCCGGCTGTTGGTAACTCAGTAGTTCGCTTAACTGCAGCATTCATTTCATCTCGGCCAGTGTATCACACAGTTGCAAAGCCAGCTTATACACGCTGCACCTAAGTACGCTCTACGGCGCCGAAGTATGGGTTGTGCGTGCAAGCGAACCCACAGCCCCTCTCTGTTCCTGGCTGGGCGGGCTCGTCACGAGAGGGCGTTGGTCTCGCTAATGTCGTACCTCGGCGACGTCCGTGAGAAGTCGACCGCGCCGCGAACCATGCGGCCGGAGGAGTGCGCGCGCACGCATTCGGCGACCTGCCTGCGTGCCCGCCCGCCCCCCTTCCTTTCGAGAAGGCGTTGATGAACGGAACTGCCGCGTGCTTGCCCGTATACGCTGCTCTCGCGTGAGGCCGCCCTGTTCTGCATCGATAGAAAGGCGAGAAGACCACGGATACGTCGCAGCCGGGGCTGGAATCGGCTGATCCAGCGTGTCCGTAGCGACCTGGATTACAGGGAAAAGCTGGAATTTGCGAACAGCTTTAAGCACCTGGAAAAATAAGGAAAATAATGGGAAAATAATGACATTATCGGGAGAAACTGTTAAAGAAGAAAGAAACAATGAAAGGAAGGAAGGAAGAAAAGCAATATGCCAGGGAAGTGTACCAATTGCAATGAAAATTCAATACCGTCAAAATGCCATAATGTATACGCTGACTTTTCCTGCGAAGCTGCTTCGCCTTCATAGGCGTGCCTGCACCAAGTAACGGCTTCTGTTTCGGTCGTCGTTTCGACTTCTCGGTACTTCGTTTCTTTTTTTCAGTGCTATGCCATGGCAACAGCGTCGCATGCGCCGTCCCTAGACAGAGCGATCAGCTATAATTCCCCGCTGCGGCGGTTAGCGCGGTAGCGGTTTCGTGGCATAACGGTATGCTAAACCGTCCTAATGTTACGTAACCGGAGAACGTCGCCACCTGCAGAGCCGCTGAAATTCATGTTCGTCTTTTGTGTGCGCCAGCCCCTGCGAAAAAAAGAGAGCCCATACCGAGCTGTGGCGGGCCGTATAGCGGGGCTACATACATTGTAGCGGCCTTCTAACGCTTTCCTTTACCGTCTTTAGCAACGGGAACCAAATGTATGCAGGAAAGCGTACAGCAGCGCGCACACGCTCGAGGGGCAGCAGCCTGTAGGCCTTGTACGTGTGCGGCACTGTAGGACGATGTCTGGACGCCGTTCAAGGCTGGTCCACCAGTCGCCGCAGCGATCGAAGCGCGATTGTCCGCCGCCCGAGCATGCGCAGAGAGGCCGGCCGGCAGGTGGTCGGCAAGCCCTTGGAACGTCTTGCCCGCTCGCTGCTATAGGTTAAAGCGATGCGACTCGTGCGTAACGTTCGTGTGTGCGTGCTTGTGTTTGTAGTTCGCGCTCGCACACTTCGCCTGGAATGCTTGTCGTGTCCAGCTTGCGCGCCCGCTTCTGGTAGCAGGCACGGCCGTACGGTTATGTTACCTTGACGGGCTCGGCCCGAGTCCTGCTATAGCGCGCGGGACAGCTTCCCCTCAACGCTTGGCAGTCGTGCGTCGACCACCGATTTGCTGGGACGCAATTCCTGGGCGTGTTTGTAACTTTGTGGCAGCACTCGTGTCTATTTAAGCGCGTCCAAGTCCGTACTACGTGTGTCCTTAAACGTTTCCACATACCAGTACCGGGCGTGGTGTAAAGGAATGAAGATAAAAGAAAAGAAAAAAAAAAAACAAATCACGAAGACCTTACGAGTCGCGCTTTCGCGCGCACGGCAGAAATCATTAAGGAGCATCATTGGTGATACGAGCGAGTGCGCAAATGCAAGTTCTGAAAAATTTGGTGCCTTCGCGGCTCAGATTTACCTGTCATCTTCGGCCTTATTCGCGACAGCCTCGTGCTACAGGCACAAAACTCGAAAACATAGCACAACCATCAGCAGCCATCGTTGGGACGCCTGCGGTTCTGTGTGGACAGCATTCGTAGTGCAGCGAAATCAGGTGGTTGACAAGGATTGGAAGAAAAGAGTGCATGAAACAGATAAACAAATCTAAAGACAAGCACAGGACAATCCCATGAAAGCCAGAAATCGCTCTTTGAGCGATTTGACTTTGAACTTTTCATACTGTTTGTTCTTCAAGTAATATGAGCAATCGTCACCATGCTGTAGAGTGATTAAGTTTCATTTCTTTGATTAAAGAAAGAAATGAAGGGGTGGGAGGTCGTGATAGGCGTAATGTAAGGAGAGTACCACAAATACTGCATTGCATTCTTGCTGAGATGAAGATGAAGTCGAGTCGGGCAGTACGCACAGTGCCGATAGCCTGCCCTGTATCACAGGAACAAACAATTGATGCCAAGGGAAGCAAAACGCAGTCGAAGGCTACTGATGATAATCAGATGAGGTGACGAGAGTATAGGGTTGCAGGGATGATTACATACGCTTGAGAGAGGTCCTTCGCTTCTCAGCCTTCGGATGCCGCAAGGTTATACGGGAAGAGTCGATACGCTTCTTGAAACAGTTTACGTCGACGTTTCGTATGAACTTTTCACGTATGCACGATACGCCTTCATGCGCGATTTCTGTTTTCCAAGGTGCGTGCAAATGTATCGGACGTGCGTTGGGGGGGGGGGAGGTCTGCATAGTCGCGGGAACTGATTAAAGTTAGCTCGCAGACGGGCACGAAGGGAGGAACGGAAAGCTCTCTGTTTACCACAGACAGCGCAGCACCGGTTTTCTGCGACGTTAGCGCCTATCCGTGCCTGTCGTAATAACAGCCTCGTTCGACCCCGCGAAGCGAGCGAGATTTATCTCTCGTTGCCGCAGGGCCGAGAAATCCCGTAACGCTGCGGGCGGGCGGCGTGTCAAGTGGCTCTGGACCGTTCCCCCGTTTGCGTCACAGTTTGCGACGGTTTCTTCTTCGAAATCGCTATCTACGCGTGCGTGCGTGCGTGCGTGCGTGCGTGCGTGCGTGTGTGTGTGTGTGTGTGTGTGTGTGTGTGTGTGTGTGTGTGTGTGTGTGTGTGTGTGTGTGTGTGTGTGTGTGTGTGTGTGTGTGTGTGTGTGTGTGTGTGTGTGTGTGTGTGTGTGTGTGTGTGTGTGTGTGTGTGTGTGTGTGTGTGTGTGTGTGAAAACATGCCCAACAGTGAACACATGAACACAGAGATGAATCGGTGAGGAGAGCGAGAGTGAGAGAAAGGACCGGAGGCTCTTTTTTGCGCGTTCCGCGAGCCGTGTTCGGCGAGGGTTTATGTACCGCGGTGGCTGCACAAAGCAGCGCGTGACTTGCGACACGCCTTGGCTCGAGGTCGACACCTGCCGCCGTCGTAATCTTTCCTGTTCCCTCCTGTTGCAGTCGACCGCAATGCATGCGCTGGCGTAAGCAACAACGGGACGACGAACCGCGCGCAAAGGGCTTTCTGGCCGTCTCTGAATGTGACTGAAACCAATCGTCTTGTATTTTTTGTTATCGAGGAAATGATACACGCCATCGAATATTATAGCCTGGTATATTCGTTGCATCAGTAAACTGTAATGCGCTGAAAAATGATGACGAAGAGTCTATGAAAAGCGCCTATAGCAACATCAGCGTGACGGAGAGTCTATAGTTCTATAAAAAGAAGAACTAGACTCTCCGTCACGCTGATGTTGCTATAGGCGCTTTGAAAATTGTGGTGAAGGAGCGGCGTATTTATGACAGCTTTGGCTGTAAGGTTTAGTTCTACCACAATGTGCATTTGGAGGGACGTGTACGATACTGATCATCATCGATATTTTGGCACTCATACCTTACAGTGCTGATGAAATTTCACAGAGTACAGTGAAAGAAACTGACGGATCAGGGTAAACTGCGACTGAAATCGCGCCTCTCGAAAGGCGGTTGCGCTTGGGAGATGGTGAGAGCATAATCCTCTCAAAGGAATGCTGTTCGTGACTCCTTGGCGCACGTGCATTATAACTAGTTGCCTTCTAAACTGGCATTTAGGGACCACCAGTCATGACACCCGCCACTGAGGGTAGTCCGTGTCCTGCGCTTCCTAAAGCTTCTCACGTGGCAAGTCGGGGCAGCTCAAAAGGTGGTGTCAAAGGGATTCCCCCGTAACTCGCCTCAGTCGCTTCGTTTTCCACCGCGGAGGCACGCATGCTGTGCCACCGTCAAGAGCCGCAGCAGAAGCAACAGCAGCAGCCGCAACAGCGGCGACCCGGTGCGTTTCGGATGAAACGCCATCATGACTTTTGATTGTCAGCCAGCGCATGCAGGCAGAGGGCGGCGGGATTTTGGCCGAACGGGCCCCTGTAGGAAACTCTGCGCAAGTCCCGGCTGTCATTTCTCGGGCAAGCGAAGGAAGCCGTGGCATAGGCTGAGGAAGTGTGTGTATGTGTGTTGGGGGAGTGAGGGGGGGGGGGGGGGGGGGGGACAGAGAGTGGTGTACAGACACAGCTGGGGTTCTACGGAGGGTTTTTTTCCGCCTCCCCTTTGGCACCCCTGCTGCTCGCGGAGGTATTGCCTCGCGCTCCGAGGCGCCGCCGTGAAGGAGTCAGGTGCCACTGGCGTCGTGTAGCCGCTGTGTTTTGACCCTCCCTCCCATACTTTTTTCTTTCCTTTGCGGCGTGTAGTACCGGCGCAGTTGGGTGGTGGTAGCGGCAGACCCCTCGCTGATGTCCTGGTGCTGGTGGCAGCAGCGGGTAGGCTGAGGCGGGTGGACTGTTATTATTACTGCATTTCTTTCTTTACCTGTTCCGCGCCCGTTGCTTTTGTGAGCGTTCCTTTCTTGCGCTCCTTCTCTCCTCTCGCGACGTGATGCACTGGCGCCGGGGCTTCGCCGATTCCTCGTTGTCGACTTGTAGCTCGCTCCGCTTCTCCAGTCCGGTCCCGTGTTGCTGGCCGGGCTATCGGCAATATCTCCCATCCTCGACCGGCTCGACGAAGGGCCTGGACTCCTGCCGCCGCCGCCGCCTCCTTCTCTTTCGCGCAGCGAACATGCATATGCTGCCTTCTCCTTTCCGAAACTTTTTTTCTTTTTTTTTTCTTTTTCGTCCTCCCTAGTGCTTGAATTTAGGCCGCCTGTCAGCTTTCTTTTCTTGAACGCTGTTTGGCGCCCCAACTGCGTGTTTCTTGGGAAGAGATTAGCCACGTTGTTGTCTGAAGAGAGCAGCAATCTCACCATCCTTGGACGGCAGTTTCGAGAGCTAAGGCGAGCTAAGAGTCAGTACACTCCGCAAGATGGCTGGCTGTCTCTGTGATGCTGGCTGTGGAGTTTGGACAGTGCGGAGGCCGCACGACAACCACAGACTTATGACAGCAATAAGAAAGAAGGGGGGAAAAAAAGGAAGAAGAAGAAACTGTACTGTACAACAGAGAGGTTCGATGTTCTTGTCGTTCTGACCGGTAATCTGTCTCGCGTGTGAGCCTTGCTCTGCCGTCTCGTTTTCTTTTACGAGAAAATACGGCGCTCGCTGCTGCTGAGACACCGCCCACTGGAAGATAACTCTTTGTTACGTGGTCGTGACTCGACGATTAATGTTATGTCGTTATCGTCTCATGTCTTTGAGCCCTGCACATTTCTGAAGTTCGGATATATTCTTCTTTCTTAATTTTATTATTAGTAGTGTAGCGTAGAATGTTGTCGCTACTTGTTCCGCACCGGAGAGATGAGGCGATCACACCGGAGATCCATAGACATTTTCCTGATTTGGTTTATTTGAACTTTAGTTACTCGAATTACACTTTTAGATACTTGCACATTACACGACTATGACATCTGAGCAGCTCTCGCTGCGACCTACTCCCTTGGTGTCTCCGGCGCGAACTCCTTCGCTGGGGCCCTCGGAAGCGTCCCAACAACCCGCCAGAGAGCAAACAAAACACCAATCAGAATGCCTCGCTGACCGGAACCAATCAGGCCACACAGATTCAAACACGAACAGCCAATCGTGGGCGGGCTTTGCCGGGTTTAAACTTGGTGACAGCAATCGGCCTAAAGAATTATGACTCAAAGCAAAGTAACAATACACAGAAAACTACAGAGACAGCCGTTGGGCTTTTGAAGAGCTAGAGCGAAGAACAACTGTCGGTGTCTAGAAAGAGAAAGTGCACAAAAGAGTCGGGAAGCATTTACGGAACAGCTTGGGGAATCGGAAGACGGGGCATCTGCCGCCAAGTACAAAGACGACCGACAACGCCGTCACCCAGCCGGACCCTAAGGCGAAACGGGTGGTGCCCAGCCTGAGATTCCCCCAGCTGTCCTACACACTCGAGGCGAAAAGACACTTTGAGAGAAACAAAACGGTAAGAAAGAAAAGAACACCCCTGCACAACATAGGCGACGAAGAAACGTAAAGACGAACAGCTACGCGACACCTCCCCCCTAGGAAAATAAGAGTGTCCCCACTCTTAATAATTAAGCTACAAGCTAAGCTATACATTCACAATAAAAACTAGAGGTCTATAGAGCACTTCCGAAACGCCATATCACTCTCGCACCGTTACAAGAAAAGAGAACATCATTAGAAAGTGAAAAACAGTCCAACAAATCAACAAAAGAATATTTTGTACATGTCAATACACTACTAGCACTTATACAAAGGACGAACTGGACGAAGTAAGAACGGCACTCAAAACATCAATAAGCATCAAAGATATACCACTAACACACAAAGCCACACATAGTTAGAAGTACAGTCTTGAATTCCCTCAATCATCACCACTCGCTGTATAATAAATCTCAGTGTCACTGTCATCCGCCCAGAATCCTTTTGGTTCGGTGTTGGAGGACAGGTACCTGTAGGATGTACGCGGATCAAAGTACACCTCAGTGTCACTAGCTGAACAACGTTCACTTTGGCCGTGGTCACTCGCGGGCGGAACTGCTGCGCCACCCTGCGGCACTGTGGCGTCAACACGTGCAGAACACTCGCGCTCACCGTCACTCTCGTCATCCGCGTCGTCGTCGAGACATGAACGGGGACGACACAGCTTCAACCGCGCTACGTTCACAATGTCCCGCCTGTTTCCGCTGCGGTTCACGACTTCCCAGTTGTTTTCGGCTACTTGCCGAAGGAGGCGAAACGGTCCGTGGTAGCGGTGGAGGAGCTTTGTTGTTTTGCCCCTCGCTCGTGAGGGCGTCCACACGTAGACGAATTGCCCCGGGCGAAACACTGCACCCCGCCGTCGGGCGTCGTACGCTTTCTTGTTCTTTGCTTGCTGGCCCCTTTCGCGCTCGGCTACGAGCTCCCGGGCCTTGCGAAGCCTGCGCGATACTGCGTATGCGTCGAAGGCGCCGTCGTCGCCACGTTGTAGGTTGAGGCTCGCGTCAATCGGCAAAGTCGGCTCGTGCCCGTGCAACAAGAAAAACGGAGTAAAGCCGGTTGTCTCCTGTTGTGAGGAATTGTAACCGAAGACGACATAAGGGAGGAATTCGTCCCAATCCCGGTGGTTTGTAGAAACATACATGCTGAGCATGTCTGCAAGCGTACGGTTGAACCGCTCGCACAGACCATTCGTCTGCGGATGGTAGGCGGTAGTTGTGATGTGGTTGCTCCCCATTGCTTGAAATATTTCTTCAATTAAATTGCTAACAAAGTGCTTGCCTCGGTCAGTGATTATCTTCGCCGGTGCTCCGTGTCGCAGAACTACTTGCTCCACGAAAGCTTGGGCGGCCTCAGTGGCCGTTGCAGCAGGGCATGCGACTGCTTCTACCCACTTTGTGTGGTAGTCTGTCATCACAAGTACATAGCGATTGCCGCGTTTGCTCTTAACAAATGGTCCCAGAAAATCCATCCCGATTTGCTCAAATGGCCGCCCCACTGGAGGTATAGGTTGGAGAAAACCGATGGGTTTGCCGGGTGGGGGTTTTCTCGTCTGGCAGTCTGGGCAGGTCGCTACATACTTTGTTACCTGCGAAAACATTTTCGGCCAGAAGTAACGGCTCCGCACCTTCTCCCAAGTTCGCCGGACTCCGAGGTGACCTGCCGTAATGTCGTCATGACAATGTCTTAGAACCTCAGTCCTCAAGCTTTTCGGGAGAACAAGCGCCGAGCGGTCTTCGTCGAAGCCCTTGGCTCTTCGGTACAGCACTCCATCAATGAGCCGGAAACAACGTGCTGCTCTTTTCAGCGTTCTTGTGACGGGCGTCTCAGGATTCTCCAAATGCTGTATTATCTGCCTGATCCAAGTGTCCTCTTTCTGCTTTGCACCGACGTCCACATAATCCAGTGCGAGTAGCGGTAGTAAGTTTTCTTCACTAGTCGGCGGAGGATCGTGGGGCAGTCGGGAAAGCGTGTCCGCGTTCCCGTTCTTCAACCCTGGGCGGTGCCTCATTGCCATGTCATACTCCTGCAGCAGTAACGACCATCTAATGAGCCGTCCATTCGGATTCTTGACTCTCATCAGCCAAGCTAGACTAGCCTGGTCGGTCACTACAGTGAAGTGGCACCCGAAGATGTAAGGGCGAAACTGTCTGCAGGCGTAAACTACGGCGAGACACTCCTTCTCTGTCGTGCTGTAGTTGCTTTCAGCTTTGTTTAAGTGGCGACTGGCGTAGGCAACGACGCGTTCCTGGGAGCCCTCCTTCTGAACGAGGACCGCGCCAATGCCGTAATCGCAGGCGTCTGTGTGAATTTCGATTTCTTTGCCCGGTTCGAACTGACGAAGCACTGGTGCCGTGGTTAATTTTGCTTTGAGCATTCGCATAGCCTCCTTCGCATGTCACATCCCATTCAAAAGTCTCATTTTTCTTAGTCAACGTTGTTAAGGGCCGGGAAATCCGTGCAAAGTCCTTTATGAAGCGCCGGTAATAGTTGCAGATACCGAGGAAGCTCTGTACCTGCTTTTTGCTTTTCGGTGTCGGAAATTTCTCGATGGCGGCTATTTTCTGTGGATCAGGGGTTATAGTGTCGCCAGTAAGTACGTGTCCCAGGTACCTAATTTCCTCGCGGGCAAAGGTGCACTTCTCAGGTTTTAACCTCAAATTAGCTTTTTCTAGGGCAACAAATACTTTCTCGAGATCGGCCAGGTGGGCTGCCATCGTCTTTGAGAAAATAATTATGTCGTCAAGATACGCCAAGCATACCTTCCAGAGTAGCCCACTTAGAACTTTGTTTATCATCCTCTGAAACGTGGCCGGAGCATTACACAACCCGAAAGGGACAACATTGAATTCATAGAGTCCTCGCCCACATGAAAATGCTGTTTTAGCCTTATCCTCCTCTCGAATTCCAATTTGCCAGTAGCCTGATGTCAAGTCCAATGTCGTGAAGTAGCGGGATCCCTGGAGCACATCAAGAATGTCGTCGATCCTCGGCAAAGGGTGTACGTCTCTCTTCGTGACGGCATTGACTCTTCTGAAATCAACACAGAAGCGCCAGCCGCCGTTCGGCTTCTTTACGAGAACCACGGGTGACGACCAAGGGCTGTTCGACTCTCTGATCACTCCGTCCCGAAGCATTTCATCAACCTGCTCACTAATCACTTCTCTTTCAAAAGCGGAATGTCGGTACGGATGCTGATGAATCGGAGCCGAATCACCTGTTTCTATGACATGCTCCGTGACGTCAGTTTTTTGAATTGGGTTGTGTTCTCCCGTAAACAAATGGCGGAACTTATTTACAAGTGACAGCAGCTCCTCTCTTTCTGAAGGTTGCAAATGGGCTCCAGTGTCAACTTTGAAGTTGCCTGCTACCATCTGTGCAGTGCGGCGCGGTGACGCCTAGTTGCGCGTCATAAATGGACGTAGCCCAGCCAAGCTTGGTGCCGCGATGCAGAATCACTGGCGACATAGTAGGGTTGGCCACGCGGACAATGCCGACCCCACTCAACACATTGGTTACGGTCCGTGCGACCCGCAACCCGTTTCTCAAAGTCACGTTTGGCTCGACAATGTGGACGCCGTCTATAGGAATTTGTACAGGCACAACCGTCTCGGTGCGCGGCTCGAGGCAGATCTGCTCTTGGCACCGCGCGGGAACATCACCGTGTGTGGCACCTTTCGACTCGACTTGAAGCTCGAACACTTCCCTACCAACTTGTAGTTTCTCCGCAGAAAAATCAACAAGTAACCGAGCTGCTCGGCAAAATGGGAGGCCACCCAGCAGCTCGTAAGGGCAGTCCTTGACAATTAGAAATTTCTGAGCTATTTGCGTGACCCCGAATTGAAGAATTATCTCCGCTTCCCCCACGGGCGAGAGGACATTTCCTCCGATTCCTCTTATCAAAATTTTCTTCTCTCTCAATTCTTGAACTGAAGCGATCTTGTGCGCGAGATCTAGGGAAATAACATTTACAGAAGAGCCCGTGTCTACGATTAGTCTGCCGCTTGCTCCGTTCGCCCTGACAGGCACAGATATTAGTTGGTTTTCTGACAGTGTGCACAACAAACGGCCAGGCTGGCCCCCTATGCCTGGCTGTTCCCGTTTCCCGAGTCAAGACGTCGCTCACCGTTACGTCTTTCCTCGTCCCTTTGCTGACGGTCCCTTTGCTGATCTTGGTACTGCCTCTGGCACTGACGCGCGATGTGGCCCAGGCGATGACAGTAGTAGCACCGGGGGCGCCCATCGTCGCCGCGGGATGTTCTAAGAGGCCACTGTGCAGGCGGCCGGCAGACCTGTGTCTCTATAGCTTTCAAACGGTCGGTGAGTGAGCCAATCGACTCAGCGATGGCCTTCATTTCCATGTTGCCTGTGGAAGTGGCTTGCCGGCAATGGTGGGCGTCCGCCATGCATGTCGACATGGCGTGTTGGTGCTCTCGAACGGGGAAGCTCACCAACGAGGGCTGTGCTGCGGCGGCGACGGCGGCTGAGCCGCTTGGCTCCCCGGGAAAGGTCGCCGGCCACGGCTGTGGGCCGGTGGGAGAAAAGTAGCCATTCGAAGGCGTCAAATGGGCACGGGCCATCAAGGCAGCGTGATTTACACGCTGTAGAGTTTGCAAAAACTCCGCGCAACTGGTTGGATTGGCGAGGATCATTTTCTCCAGCGTATCGGCACGAAGTCCGCGCAAAAGATGACGCAAGCGCTCCTCCTCCTTCATGGCTGGGTCCAATCGAGCACAAAGCTGCAGAACGTCGTAGTGGTACTGCTCCGGGCTCTCACTCGGCAGTTGCGTTCTGTTTTCTAATCGCAGGTGCGCTATCTCTGCTGCGTGGCGGCTACTGAAGCACGATTTTAGCAGCGCAGCCCACTGTTCCCACGTACTTGGGGCCCCCGTCAAAATTTTCGTGGTATACCATTTTTTTGCGTCGCCTTCCAAAGCCAAATAAAGGAATTTCACCTTGGTGTCATCGTCCCAGGCGTTGAGTGAGGAGACGTGCTCATAGCAGGTCATCCACTCCGCGACAGATTCTTCGGGAGTACCTTTGAATAGTGGGGGTCCGATGAAGGGTCTTGATGTCGCTGTAGTTGGAAGGTGGGCCATTGTCGCAGCGTCGTTCGAACCGTTCTGGCTTCTCAGGGTTGGGCTCATCACCGTACCGGGTCTTCGTTACCGCGCAACCTCCACCACTTTGTAGCGTAGAATGTTGTCGCTACTTGTTCCGCACCGGAGAGATGAGGCGATCACACCGGAGATCCATAGACATTTTCCTGATTTGGTTTATTTGAACTTTAGTTACTCGAATTACACTTTTAGATACTTGCACATTACACGACTATGACATCTGAGCAGCTCTCGCTGCGACCTACTCCCTTGGTGTCTCCGGCGCGAACTCCTTCGCCGGGGCCCTCGGAAGCGTCCCAACAACCCGCCAGAGAGCAAACAAAACACCAATCAGAATCCTCGCTGACCGGAACCAATCAGGCCACACAGATTCAAACACGAACAGCCAATCGTGGGCGGGCTTTGCCGGGTTTAAACTTGGTGACAGCAATCGGCCTAAAGAATTATGACTCAAAGCAAAGTAACAATACACAGAAAACTACAGAGACAGCCGTTGGGCTTTTGAAGAGCTAGAGCGAAGAACAACTGTCGGTGTCTAGAAAGAGAAAGTGCACAAAAGAGTCAGGAAGCATTTACCGAACAGCTTGGGGAATCGGAAGACGGGGCATCTGCCGCCAAGTACAAAGACGACCGACAACGCCGTCACCCAGCCGGACCCTAAGGCGAAACGGGTGGTGCCCAGCCTGAGATTCCCCCAGCTGTCCTACACACTCGAGGCGAAAAGACACTTTGAGAGAAACAAAACGGTAAGAAAGAAAAGAACACCCCTGCACAACATAGGCGACGAAGAAACGTAAAGACGAACAGCTACGCGACAGTATTAAGGCGAGCGGCCGTTTTTCACGCGAGGGCACTTTCAGTGCAATAATTGCCTGTCGTAAAAACGCAGCGCCGTTTGGCAGGAATCGCCTCTGTGGAAGCCAAGGACACGACCGATGTATGCTGCACTTCTTTTTTTTTTTTTTGTCAGTTTGAAAGTTCTTCGAAGCAGGCCCCGTCAATTCGGTTTTGAGCAAGAATAACGGAACTTGGCATAAAAGCACCCTCATTTTGCGCAAAGATGAGACCGCGTAGCTCAAGTGAAACTATTTTTTACTTTGTAACTGACTAATTAATTTATTTGAATTAATCTTTTAACCACTGACTATGGCATCTAATTAGAAAGTTTTAAAGCGCCAATAGACTTTTCGCGAAAAATTGCCATTACCGGTGTACCCGATATTCTGCTAGTACAAATAATAATAATAATAATAATAATAATAATAATAATAATAATAATAATAATAATAATAATAATAATAATAATATAATGCGGACGACATATCCATTTTATGGCCTATATGAAATGATTTCATATAGGCCAAGCCTGACGGCGCGCGCTATAATGCTGTCGTGATGACGCGGCCCAATTCGCTTTCCGATTCGCTCACCCCCGCGAGTGGCCAAAACAGATTTTCCGCTGCGTCACTCGAAGAGAGCTTCGCCACTTGGCTCGCGCAGGCCGCACGCAGCAACCTCGGGTCGCGGCGTTAAAGAGAAATGTTTGGTTTGCACTGACAGACACACAAATAAACGCTTGGGTACAACGTTCTATATACAACCTATCCCGAGGTGAAAAGAAACAATTCCAATAGCAGCAGCGTGGCGCACGAACGCGTAACGCAAGCCTGTGCGGGATCACATTTGCAGCGGCAGCAGCGACCGCCTCATGCTTTCCAAGTCGGACGGAATAACATTCCTGCCGGAAAGCCCCCATCGAAATCGGTGCAGATGTGCCCTCTCGCCACGCAAGAGCGACGACAACGTGTGCAGTGAAGTGCCGCTTCCAAAAGGAAATGTTCGCAGCGATCGAACGAATGAATGAACCGCGCGCACGTATACACCGTAACAACAGTTGCGCGACCATCGCACTCACCCTGCCGCGTCGGAAGCTGCGCCGCACTTGCTGTGTTGTTTGTTTGTTGTTGTTGTGTTCATTGTTTTTATTGTTGTTGTTGTTACTTTTTTTTTTCCCTTACGACCTGTTCAAATTTCCGACAGTGTGCGACGCGAACCCCACGCGCCTGCGGCGCCTTAGATGATGCTGCTGCTGCTTCCGCTCCTGCGCCTGCGACCTCTTTCCCTTCTCTTTCCTTTCACTCCCCATCCCCCTGTGCAGCGCGGTTGAGGTGTCCTCTATTGAGAGACAGTTATCGCGCTGCACTTTAACCCAATCTTTCACCCTTTCCAACAAAAATCTCTCTCTCTTGCTGTGATGCCGCCGAACAAGCCGGCCACGGAGCGTGCGGTATTTTTAGTGCGACCGCGTGGCGCGGCTTGTTTTGCACGGCGCCGGGAAATAGCCCCCGGCCGGCCAGCCGACCGACAGCGCGCGCTCGCCCGAACCAGCGGCCCTTTATTTCGCCTCGCGCGCGAATCAGTCGCCTGACGCAAGGTCCTCGTTGTGCGACGCTTACGATGCCCACCGAAAGCACGGGGCGCCGTCATGAAGTGGCAGTCGGGCATTCAGACCCGGGCGCGTCTCCACTTTTGTCTTCTCTGCTAATGAACACGAGACAAAGCGAAATACAATTCCCGAGTTCACCACCGCCTAAAACACGAAAAATGCGTTACGTAGGGGCGCTCACACAGGGAGCCGCCTGCAGGAAGACATACATACATATAGTCTGCGAATACACGCAGAATTGCCGCGCGACTGGTCGCTCCTTTCCATTCGCGGGCTCCTTTCACGCTCGGAAAAACACTTTTATGTAGCACGTACTGAGCAACAGAAAGCTGTATCGGGAGGTTTTCATGTTGCTCTACAATTTTCTCATTGACACTTTGACAATTAGGACAGTACTTCTCGAGTTAGACAATTAATTACAACTAGCTAATTAAATCTCAGTGACAAAAAATTACTGGCGGCTACTCCACTGCACTGGAAACAATACGCACTAGGTTTGCTTCGCGTAACGCCGTTCCTCTTTTTTTTAAAATCGTGCTGCGTGAAAACTGGGACACCCTGTATACGACCCAGCAACAAGTTCCTGTGAGCGTGTCAGTTATGTTACGCCTATTCGTTAAAATCAACTGTTTACGTATACGACGCGTTAGTGTCACTGTGACTCTGAAAAAGACCGTCGTGTGCACCATGCTGACGAGTTAATGCGCTTGGACTCTTTGAGCGCTGGCCACGCAGCAGAAGAGATCGGACAAAGTATGCTTGCTTGGCACATGGTCTACGCACGGAGGACGTACAGTGCACTCGCGGGAAACACGTATACCGAAGAGTAAGTTAAAGGGCGCATATGAGTTCTCTATAGGCAGATAATGCCAACATGACAGCTAATGAAGTAGACCATGCAAGCCATAGACGCTATATCGGATGCGCCCTCCCAGTGATTTAATGTTGGTATATGGCATCTTTCTCCGACATCAGCTGTTGCACGGAAGTTTGAACAACATAAGACAGTGCCCCCCCCCCCCCCTGACACACACACACACACACACACACACACACACACACACACACACACACACACACACACACACACACACACACACACACACACACACACACACACACACACACACACACACACACACACACACACACACACATAAAGAGAGCAAGAAATCCATACGGTCCATACGGAGGATGCTGACGTGAACGTCTTCCGGCATTCTATAGTTCAGTTAAGTCAAATAGAGCTACTTGACTGAACTGTAAGAGGCTGCCGCTAACGTACGTGCACAGCTGAAATCCACGCGGTGTGCCTACAGTGCAGATCCACTCAACTTTGTCCCCTCCGGCCTTGCGCCTCTTTCTCCCTGAAACCACAAGAGCGCAGCGGAAACTGGCGTAAATCACCACAACCTCCTCTATTTACGCGGTCCGGAGCGTAATGGCAAACAAAACAAACCCCAATCATTCACAAACGCCGCAAGAAACGAGGCATCCCCTTATCGCCGTGCACGGGCCAAGTGTTTCAGCGAGACGCAAACGGGCTTTTAATGTCCCTTTATATACGGCACTCGTATCGAAAACACGAACGTAAAAATACAACGCGCGGGCAGTGGGAGTACGTTGCGTAGTGGGAAATATCTTCCCTTCAATTCCGATGCTCAACTCGTCTCTGTTAGTATAAGATAAAAGAGGGGGGGGGGGGGGGAAGGAAGGGACGTGTCTGTAGAAGGGACACGTCCCCTGTGCGATCGATCTCTCCTACACGGCGGCGGGGCAAGATCCCTAGAATCGAAAGGAAGATCCAAAATTAGCATCGGTGCCGCATAGGCCCTCATCTTAGGCTGTACTTAACGACCTGGAACTCCCCGGCGCTTGCTAGCTCGCTTCTGCATAATAGATTATCCCCTCGAAGCGGCGGGAGGAGAGGCCAAGGCACATCGAGTGCGGGGCGTGTGCACACATGGGGAAAAAAAAAGAAGAAATGCGTTTGGGCGGTCAAAATCTGAGACTTAAAGGGCGAGGCTATCACGGTACACTTAGTGATATATACCGGAACACGCGGGAGGCCAAGAATAGAGATGGTGTGTAGAGGCTTTCACTTATAGCAACCCTCTCACGCCTCATATGGCACGAGAGAGTTCGCATTATAGTATTCTTCAAGGGCGCCGAGAGGATTTGCCTATAGATCTGCTCGCAGTTCGTCGGCGGAGCGAGCTAAATACAACGCTATATGGGATTAGCCGAAATGAAAATCAATTGAAAACAGTAGTGGTACACAGTGTGCCTCTCGTACATTTCGATGAGTCGCAACTGCTGGGCACGAAACATAGCAGATTTCTTTCCCAGTGGCAGCACGGGAGACGACGGTGTGCTGTATATAATTAAATCCAGCAAAACTAAATTTTGACGCGTGCTGTAGGAAAGAGGTTGGGGCGCAGGCTTGTACTACCTTCATTCTATACCACCTATTCAGCTTTATTACTACGACTGCCACCCTCTCATTAATGCTGTAGAATTCATCAATGTTGCCCGCTATGTCCCCATGGACTATAGTCAGGAAGAGAGCGGCGTGGATCAGAGAGCAAACGGGGATAGCCGATATTCTAATTGACATTAAGAGGGAAAAATGGAGCTTGGCAGGCCATGTAATGCGTAGGATGGATAACCGGCGGACCATTAGATTTACAGAATGGATACCAAGAGAAGGGAAGCGCAGTTGAGCATTCCAGAAAACTAGGTGGGGGCGATGAAGTTAGGAAATTTGCAGGCGCAAGTTGGAATCAGCTAGCGCAAGACAGGGCTAATTGGAGATCGCAGGGAGAGGCCTTCGTCCTGCAGCGGACATAAATATAGGCTGATGATGATGATGATGGTGATAGGAAAGAGAAAGAGAGTTCGAATTCTCATGACTATACGCCAGTTTCGAGATATTAATTTTCAAAGTGTCCGAAGAAATGCATTGGCGTTCCAGTTACTTTTGTGCTTCAATGCATACAACAGCGCAATTTTACCGCAAATTTGACGGCGCATGTATCTCGAAACCGGCGCCATCCTTATAATTCATTTTAAGTCGATAGGCCTTGCATACTAGCTACAATTAGTAGATTGAAAGATGTGCCGTAATGTAACTAAGAAGTTAATTAACGTAATTGCGGTAATTATTCAATCATTTTGATTTCTCGTAAAAGTAATGGCCGCCTCATCGAGTAATTTATATCAAGGGTTAGAATTGTGCCATCTGCCACAGGCAATTATTAAAAAATTTGGTGCAGCTAAGAAATAGGAACACCCTGTATAAAGCGTGCTTATGCTGGGTCAAAAGTTAATTCTTGTGAAGCCGGAAGGAACGGACTCATCCTAGAAATATTTTATTCCGTTTGTACTAATTAAACATACGAAGGGACATTGGCTCGTTGATGCCACTACACTATTTAATGAAAAAAACTTTGCAGGCGCAGAATTAATAGCTAACGAGAACGATCCATTAAAAAGCAGCGTAACCTCCTCGGTACTTGATTGCCATGTCGTGAAATGCTATCCTTTACAATAACTGGGCCGTACAATATTGTCACGGTGTAGTGACGATGAAGAATAAAGAACCACCACGAGCGTGCGTTAAGAATTCAACTCTTTATTGGGTGAACTTGTGCCAAGAAAACCAAGCAGCACTCAAAGCGCGATTAACGACAACGGCAAGCACAGCCGTTGGGCCGTCGAAATCTGCCCTCCGGGACAAGCGCGTGCGATGTGTACAAGCGAGTCGCAGTATATTCTAGAATAATCCGCGGCAACATTCGAGAAATTTAGGATATCAATAGGCGCGTCTTGCACCGAGTGACAAATCGATAACAGTGACAGCCGGGCGAAAAACGGTCACCATGAAAAAAGCAAAACTCTGTACGCGTGATATCAGTGTCCTTTCACGCTGAGCTCTATATGTAGCGTTTCTTCGCGCATTTCTAGTCTGCGCGCTGAGCAATGGTGTACATCTGAATGGAAATTTATCAAGCTGGAGGCTGATGTGAAGGCAGTGCATGTGTAGTTGCTTGGCAGCGGTCTCAATAGTCACGCCGCTTAGAGGGTCCCCTCCGCAGCTTCCCTTAACTTACTGCTTCACGTAGAGTCTCATGGTCACAGAATATAGCAGGCGTGTAACACGCGTCGTATACTTCGGTTCTGCGCAAAGTTTACGACACTGCTCTCTACCATTGCATCACCCGCAGCGCAAAAGAGCATAGAGATAGATGTCCGCATGCACCGCACACCAATGCGACGTGGCAGGACCACGAAGTGTTCGATATTGAACATCCTCCCGTAACACCGACTGTCGTCATCGTCACACACACACACACACACACACACACACACACACACACACACACACACACACACACACACACACACACACACACACACACACACACACACACACACACACACACACACCAGCGTAACAGAACACGATTCTTCGATCATAGATCTTCGACGGACCCTGTTCTTTGCGGGCCGTCGTCAGCTGCACATACATACACACACAGCGATGCGCCAACGAGGCCGACTCCCTCGAATTCCCCACCGCACTCTCACGTACCCATCCAACCCACGTCCTGCGCATACGTCGTGTCGACCAATTATTACTCGCGCCGGCGATCTCGGCTGCACGGACGGAGTCACGCGCAGTAAAGCTTGCAGGAGCCAATCGAAAACGGAGCAGCGCAAGATCGATGACGGCGCGACAATCGACGCGGGACAGACCTGTCTCCCCAAACACAAAACGCTTCTTCTTCCCTTCCCACCCTGCTTCTATTTCTGTTCCATCGCACACCAGCAACAATCGCGAACTGCGCGCCACACCACTGAATCCGCGTCTCCTCAGTTAGCCAGACCGT